>NC_079192.1:171457514-171757514 GCF_029499605.1 Hyla sarda
GGGGATGTGATGTCACGCCACGCCCCCTCCATTCATGTCTATGGGAGGGGGCGTGACGGCAGAAATTTTCCTTTGGACTTAAACTGGGTTTTGGAAACCCCATTCACATTCATGGGATGCAGGTGGTTGTTGGACTTTGAAGCAGATTTAGCATGGACTTTGGTCGGGTGTTGAACCCTGAACAATCTAATACTGATGGCCCCTCCTGAGGATTTAACAGAATATTAAACTTTTACAGAGAATGGAAAATTTAAAAAGAAGAAAATTGTCAGGGAAAAAAAAAAGAACTGGCACAGTTGTATAGAATAGCTCTACAGCTTCTTGTTAGGCAAAAAAGGTCTGAAACTCTTCTCCGGAGTCTGCGGTGGGAGTGTGCACTAGATGCTGTGGCCAATTACTGGCTTTAGTGGTCATATGCACTTCCTTTTGCACGTGACTGCTGAGACCAGTAATTGGTCACAACGTCCAATGCATAGTGTATGGTGACATAATTAAATCTCTTCCGCCATGGACTCCAGAGCAGTGCTGGTGGGTGAGTAGGTTTGTTTTTGTTTTTAATTCCCCTCTCAGTTGCTGCCATTTTTGGGGGAGAAGAATTTTAAGGTTAATCCAGAAATGGGTTAAAAACAGAGAAAAAGCTACAAAATATATCCATTATAATTTTTATCTCTGTCAGCTCTTGGTTTTGGCTAAAAAATACTGGCCTAAATACTGTGTGTGAACCCAGCCCTAGGTTCCTTCTCCCCATTAGTTACAGCAATTCATTGTTGCATAATGAAAATCTAAATAATCGTCCATATCAATGAACACATATTAATCACTATTGGAAATGTACCTTTTAAATATACTCTGGGATTATATTCATACACAGTAAGTTGGGCTATTCTATTTTTGGCTATTAAACACCCCTAAAACAGAATCCAAAGGAGAAACGGCTTTTGTTCACACATACTTTGATTTTATTGTTACAGCCGTGAAAATTAAATGTCGGGTCGTTTTTTTCGTCCAACTTTGTGCCAAAATATTTTTGTTCCTTATTTTAGATTGATGTAATTCGGGACTAATGTTGAGCTGTAAACAATCCAAAATGTGTCCAAACTGACAAAAGTTTTTCTGGGGGTTATAATGTTTGATAGAGCCCCCAAACTTCTTAAACTATATCCCAAAAAGTCTGTATTTTACAGCTCAAAAAATGTCCCCAAAACAAGAAAACGTCTGACAGTTTCAGACCTTTTTTTTGCTTAACAAGAAGCTGTAGAGCTATTCTATACAACTGTGCCAGTTCTTTTTGGAAATGTTTGCCTTATTCCTACATGACCCAGCTGGTTTTCAGAATCCGTGATCATAAATAAAGATACCTTCTTACAAGTATTTTCATGCACACACAACACTTCCTGAACAACTATGCCATTGAATGACATTGCAGCCTGAAACAACTGATAATATACAACAATACTTTGCCCTCGCTTGCACAATACATAGTAAACGCTTGTCCCTTATTAGCACTATGTGTAATACATTGACTATTGTCTGTGTGTCAAAACATTTTTGCCTTATATGTAAAAGTTAGTGAATTGCAAACAGAACAAAAAACACAAGAGCTTGTTCAGTTTTCTGTAAATCAAAGATTATTATTTTTTTGCTTCTATAGTGCAGCTTAGGCTATTATGAGAGAATAATGTGGAGTGTCTTGTGTATGCACCTCTTTTTGCTGATGTGGCAGGCATGGGATAGGCTCCCTTTTGAGTTACAAATGCACAATGAAAGTCCATTCAATGCACAAAAACAGATTTTCCAAAATAGTGGTAGAATTGTGTACAATTGCGGTACAATCTTCATATTTGCCATGATTTGGGGAAAATCAGCAAGAAACGCAATGTGTGAACACAGCCTCGGGGAGGTGTATAACTACTATCTATCCTGATCTCATAGAGATAGCAGATGGAGCTGGGAGGGGCAGGGAGGAGTCCGGGAGCTTGTAGGAGGGGATCTAGTAGGTAATGATGTCATCCTGGAGTCTGACCTCCTGTGGAACCATTAGGCTAAGTTTCCACTTGTTTTTTTTTCTGCCAGTTTTTTCTGCCACTGCAGTTTTTGAGCCAAAGCCAGAAGTGTATTCAAAAGGGATAGGACATATAAAGGAAGGACTTACACTTCTCTTCCCTTATGGATCCACTTCTGACTTTGGCTCAAAAACTGCAGTGGCAGATATCCAAAAACTGCCAGAAAAAAAAACTAGTGGAAACTTAGCCTTAAGCTGGGTTCACACTACGTTTTTGCAAAACAGTTCCCGTATCAGGTTTTTGATAAAAAAAAAAATTGATTCCTTACTTATGCAACCACACAGAAAACCATGCCCATAGACTTCCCATTAAAAACCGTATGCACCATATTGTATACGGTTGTCTCCGTTTTTCAAACCACACGTTTTTTTCCTTTTTTTTTCTGGACAGAAAACTGTGGCCTACCTCGGTTTTTGGTCCGGGTGAAAAACCGTATTTAACCGCATACGTTTTTTTTTTTAACATGGGAGTCAATGGGAACCGTACAGAACCATATTTGTGTACAGTTCCATCCAGTTTTCACCATACGGTTTTTGACGTTCCACATTTTTTTTTTTTGGAATTTCAAACAAGTGAAACTTTATTCATAATGGAGTGAAAAGTTCAAAATGTATACGTTTTTTTTCTTAAAAAACGGATGCAACCGGACATCATTTTTCAAACCGTATACGGTTTTCAACCGTATACAGATGAAAATTTGTACACACTTTTTGATACAGTTTAGTCAGGTTTTGTGGAATCCTTTTTTTTTTTTTAAATAAAAAACCTGATACAGGAACCGTATAGCAAAATCGTGGTGTGAACCCACCCTTAGGCACTAGAAGATTTCGAGAATCAAGAATGTGATCACATCACCAAATTAGTGTAATAAAACACATGAATGAAGCTGTGCTGGCATAAAACAAATAGCACTTTAGGACTAATGATGGGGAGTGTACATGATATAGGCAAAAAACCTGGAGTTCTCCTTTAAGCTTCAAGGGCTTATCTAAGAACACTTCTGGGTTCAGGGTCATCATATAGAGGGAGCTTCTGTGTTTTAAATTCTGCATGAAATGAGTGCTGATTCCGCGAGTGTGCAGTTATTCCAAGCAGAAATTCCATAGTATGAATGGGCCCTTATAGTACAATTCATTTTACCGGAGCAATATGAAACATGCTGGGTGCTCAGCAAGGAGACCCCTTTCTAACCAATATGCTAAATTGGGTACTTTCATGTATACATTTTTTTCCCATGTATGCTGTGTATGTACGGCAGATGTTGGGAGGGTTTACATAAAGCTCAATCCGGAGTCTCCTCCATATGCAGCTAGTGTCAGCTTTTTACTACAGCTGGCATTCTGGATCTGTTTAACTTAGATGGCAACCATGGCATCTAAGCAGATAGACAGAGGGTGCTCCATTTTCACAATGCAATTAGTGGGTGATAGTAGGTTGGTAAGTACTTTTCTTCCAAAGTTTCATGTGATGTTCAGCTACAGTGTGGGAAGATGCAGGTCATGCTGGGAGGAACATTTGGTGAGGCAACTGCATGACGCTCAACAAGTTTCATTAGTGAACCTTATTGATTAGAAAAGGGCTTGTGCACGGAACTTTCTTCGGCAACTATACCACCCGGCATGCCGCCTGCATCTCCCCATGCTAGAGGAGAAACTTTGGATGTTCGCTTTATATAAAAAGTGAAAAAATAAAGTACAGTGGTCCCTCAAATTACAATATTAATTGGTTCCAGGGCAACCATTGTATGTTGAAACCATAACTCTATGGAAGCCTGGTAATTGGTTCTGAAGCCACCAAAATGTCATCCAAAAATAGGAAAAAGTGAGGATTAAAGAAAAATAAGAAGATTTCTAATATAGATAAAGCAAGTCCCTAAATATAAAAGTAAGAAAGAGCTGCTGGGAGCTGAAAATCACTGTCTATGTAGAGTACAGGAGCTTCTTTAGGGTCCTATACAGTAGACGCAATGTCCTAAAAAAGTTAAATGGAGCCGCCCTCATCTGGTGTCCAAAGGAGCAGCTAACTGTAGCATAGGTTAAGAGTAGTACAAAACATGTAATACCACCCTGTACTGTAGGGAGGCGCTACCAGACAGGAATTTGGTGCATACGTTTTAGTAATACAGGTGTTTTACCAGTGAATGTCCATTCTGATTGATCAATAGTTCCAGCCATTGACACGTTTCACAGATCTGGACTGTCCGTAGCATTGTATGTTGAGTCTGGTTTCAAGTTACAATGGTCCAGTAAAGACCATTGTATGTTTAAAGGGGTACTCCACCCCTAGACATCTTATCCCTTAAATAAAGAATAGGGGACAAGATGTCTGATCGCGGAGGTCCCACCGCTGGGAACCCCCGCGATCTCTCCTACAGCAACCCTTGTCTTCTGGTGCACGGAGCGAACTTTGCTCCGTGCCTGATGTGATGTAACGCCCCACCCCCTCAATACAAGTCTATGGGAGTGGCGTGATGGCCGCCATGCCCCCTCCCATAGACTTGCATTGAAGGGGCGGGGTGTGACGTCACGAGGGGGTGGGGCCGTGACATCACGATACTCCAGCCCTTGTATTGCCCCTCATCAGGCACGGAATGAAGTTCGCTCCATGCACCAGATGACACGGTGCTGCAGGGGAGATTACGGGGTTGCCAGCGGCAGGACCTCCGCGATTAGACATTTTATCCCCTATCCTTTGGATAGGGGATAAGACGTCTAGGGGCAGAGTACTATTGCTGGGCGGTATGACCAAAAATGTGTATCACTGTATTTTTTTGTGGGTTCCACAGTATTTGACGGTATATTTTTTTTCCCATTCATTTCCCCCTACACCATTTTCCTCTACCCCACCGAAGCTGCAGCGCTGTCCCCACATCGGAGGACTAATCATGTTAACTGCAGGCGCTGCTCTCCTTCTCCTGTGAGCCGTGGCACTGGAAATGAATGAGTTGTGAGCCACGGGCGCAGGACTTCTGTTCCGAGAACGAAAGCTGTCACCTCCCCCTGCAAGCGCTGAAAGCCAGTGGGCCGCGGGGGCTGCAGAACTTCTGATCAGAAGCTCTGCAGCACCCGTGGCCCACTGGCTTTCTGCTCTCGCAGGGGGAGGTGACAGCTTCCGTTCTACGAACAGAAGTCCTGCGTCTGCGGCTCACAGGAGGAGAAGGAGAGCAGCGCCTGCGGGTAACATGATTAGTCCCCCGATGTGGGGACAGCGCTGCTGCAGTTCATTCAATCGAGGGGGGGAGGGGCCCGACCGGTATTGCGGTATAGGGAAAAATTCATATGGTACAGAAAAAACACACCGCACTACAGAGTACCCCTTTAACGACATAGGACGTAAATGTACATCCTGATGCCCTGGTACTTAACACAGCAGAACGTACATTTACGTCCTATACATGACACGAGCATCAGAACGTTGCTCGCATCATGCGCGGCAGGTCCCGGCTGCTATGAGCAGCCAGGGACCTGCCGGTAATGGCGGACATCAGCAATCGCGCTGATAACTTCAATTAACCCCTCTGATGCGGTGATCAATACAGATCATGGCATCTGCGGCAGTGCAACATTTAAAATGGATGATTGGATCGCCCGCTTTTCTGCCGCAGGGATCCAATCATCCAGCATGGTGGCTGGAGGTCCCCTCACCTGCCTCCGGCCGTCTCCAGGGGTCTTCTGGACCGATCAGTTTAGAACGAGAGCAGATGTCCCCTTACCTGCCTCCATCACGTCCAATCGGCGATTGATTGCTCCAAGCCTGAAATCCAGGCTTGAGCGATTGACCACCGATAACACTGATCTTTGCCGTGTCAATGCACGTCAATGATCTATGTAGCAGATCAATGTGTGCAGTGTAATAGCCACTAGGGGGGAGCTATAACACTGCAAAAAAAAAAGTGTAAAAAAAAAGTTAATAAAGATCATTTAACCCCTTTCCTAATAAAAGTAAGAATCACCCCCCTTTTCCCATTAAAAAACAAACAAACAAAAAAACGGTGTAAATAAAAATAAACATATGTGGTATCGCTGTGTGCGAAAATGTCCAAACTATAGAAATATATCATTAAACCGCATGGTCAATGGCGTACGCGCAAAAAAATTCCAAAGTCCAAAATAGCGTATTTTTGGTCACTTTTTATATCATGAAAAAGTTCATAAAAAGCGATCTAAAAGTCTGATCAATATAAAATGGTACCACTAAAAACTTCAGATCTAGGTGCAAAAAATAA
This sequence comes from Hyla sarda, assembly GCF_029499605.1. Taxonomy (NCBI): domain Eukaryota; kingdom Metazoa; phylum Chordata; class Amphibia; order Anura; family Hylidae; genus Hyla; species Hyla sarda. Next base: position 171,463,803 of record NC_079192.1, read on the forward strand.
GCCCTCATACCGACCCGTACGTGGAAAAATAAAAAAGTTATAGGGGATCAGAAAATGACAATTTTAAACGTATACATTTTCCTGCATGTAGTTATGATTTTTTTTAGAAGTAATACAAAATCAAACCTATATTAGTAGGATATCGTTTTAACCGTATGGATATGCAGAATAAAGATAAGATGTCAATTTTACAGAAAAATGCACTGCGTAGAAACGGAAGCCCCCAAAAGTTACAAAATGAAATTTTTTCTTCAATTTTGGCACAATGAATTTTTTTTCTGCTTCGCAGTGGATATTTTGGTAAAATGACTAATATCACTGCAAAGTAGAATTGGTGGCACAAAAAATAAGCCATAATATGCAATGTTATGTGCAAAATTGAAAGCGTTATGATTTTTAGAAGGTGATGAGGAAAAAATGAAAATGCAAAAACGGAAAAACCCTGCGTCCTTAAGGGGTTAAAAAATACAACTTTTTCCACCATGTTGACAAAAATATAAAAAGTTATTGCTTTTGGGAGGTATGAAAAAAAAAAAAAAAATTGGTTGTGGTAGGAAGCTATTAGCCAAGAATCAAGAGCCTGAATGTGTAAACATAGCCGTAATGTAGGTCATCTATGTTAGTTATCTTCAATGAAAACTAATCTCCGTAATCTCATTTGGTTCAGTGATCCCCATTAATGGAAACCCTTCATTATTGATCGGAACACAAGGTCTCCCAAGGGCTAAGCTAATTCTCTTTATGAGCGATCCCTTCTTCTTATCATTGTCTGAAAATCAAGTTCTTTTTACCCCTGTTTTTCTGGGTGTACTTCATATGGGATATTTATCAATACCTGTTCGGAGTAAAGGTTGCCCAGTTGCCCATAACAACCAATCGTATTGCTTCTTTCATTTTTCAAAGGCCTTGTTAAAAATGAAAGAAGCAATCTGATTGGTTGCTCTGGGCAACTGCACCACTCTTCCTCTACACTGGTTTTGATGAATCAACCCCATGTGTACTTCCCAAACATAAAAAAAAAAAAAAATTTTTTAATCGCAGTTCATAAATCACCGATCACTGCAAAAAGCTGTCCATGCCACACTACACTGAAGTAATTTTCTTAAATCAGTGTAAATGAGTTGCACAAAAAAATGTGCAACTTTTTTACCTTTTGCGCAAGGATCTATCAAGTGTATAGTGGCATAAAACACATTACATCAGAGGAAGATGCTCATCAGGCTGGAAAAATTTACAAAACCAACCCTAAAGAGTTTGGACTCCGACCCACAGTCAGACAGATTGTACAACAATGTAGTTGTAGGTCAAACTTATTATATAGAAAATTCTAAAGGGTTCACAAACGTTCAGGCACCATTAGAAAAGCTTAAAGGGGTACTCCGCCATTAGAATTCTTATCCCCTATCCAGCAGCGGAACCCCCGCGATATCCCCTTTTGGATAGGGGATAAAATGTCTAGGGGTGGAGTAACCCTTTAACAAAACCTTTTGAACCTGGTGCTTTTTGGATAGTTTTTGACCAAATTTTATGCTCTATATTTTAATTTACAAGTACATAGCAAGATGTATACCAGCACCGAAACACTGTTTGGATCCTTACTGCAATCAGATCTCTGGATCTCTCACACCTGGACACAGAGCCCCTTCAGTAAAGACTTCAGCAGTGCTCACAATATAAGAGTATGGCAATAATTTCATTCAATAGAAAAAAGATGGAGCACATACCAGAAATTTGAATGCCGTATTCACTTTATTGCTTTATTCGTGGTGAACGGTAAAAGGAAGAGGGGGAGGGTGGATGACTGCTTCGGAGGAACTTCGGACAACAGTCCGTATCACGCTGGTCCGCGCTTCATCAGGCCCTACATCACAGGACTAGAGGGAGTGTTTTAACATCACTTTGGGATACATGGAAGATGATGACGTACAAGTGGATCAGGATCGGGAAGACATACAAAATAGGTATGCATACAAATACAAAGTGATGATAAAAACAATACATCTTGTCTGAATCGGAATCTAGTCAGATGCATCACAGTAATTTTTATATGAAATCTCCCATTTCATTATATGGCCCAATGGCCCCGTGGCATTTATATGAAGAATCCATCTGGATTCGTGTAACAGTAACTGTTGATGCATATCTCCGCCATTAGGGGATTGCTCTATTCTTTCAATAACCATAAATTTGAATGTTTTTGAATTTTCTCATGGTTTGTGCACATATGCTGAATAAACCTAGTACAACCTTTTTAAGTTGTTAAAGAGCGTCCATGTTCTCTTATCCTATGGTAAAGAGGTCTCTTCGTTTTTCCTATTTAGTATCTCCCGCATAGACATATGAGGGCGTACACTACATAGGCTGTTTTACATGTCCAAATTGTCTGAATTTTACCAGAGTACCTCCCAGGTTTATTTCATTCTTTTTTTAATTAAATTCACAGACTGAACAATTACCGCATGTGAATAAACCCGTAGGTTTTCGTGCAGACAGACAGTCTTTTTTTTTTTACTAGTCTGCCTTTTTCTTTTCTTAAGGTAATTATGAATGGTTCCGTTTTTTCTGTAATTTACAATTGGTTTCTTTTCTGTTATGCTTTTTAAGTCCTCATCACGCAGTAACATAGGCCAGTTTTTAAAGACTGCATTTTTGACAATATTATTTATAGGTGAATTTTTAAATGTGAATACTGTCCTATCAAATTTTTCTTTTTTCTCTGAATAGATTTTCTCTCGGAATTTGTCCAGTCTTTCTTTCGCTTTAGATATCATTTCAGATGGGTAGCCTCTATCAATTAGACAATGCAACGGGGCCATTGGGCCTTAATGAATATAATCAAATGGGAGTTTTCATATAAAAGTTACTGTGATGCATCTGACTAGATTCGCAGACAAGATGTATTGTTTTTATCATCACGTTGTATTTGTATGCATACCTATTTTGTATGTCTTCCCGATCCTGATCCACTTGTACGTCATCATCTTCCATGTATCTCACGTTGATGTTAAAACACTCCCTCTAGTCCTGTGATGTAGGGCCTGATGAAGCGCGGACCAGCGTGATACGGACCGTTGCCCGAAGTTCCTCCGAAGCAGTCATCCACCCTCCCCCTCTTCCCTTTACCATTCACCACGAATGACGCAATAAAGTGAATACGGCATTCAAATTTCTGGTATGTGCTCCATCTTTTTTCTATTGAATGAAGTTAAAGATAATATTTTGTTTGTGAACCTACGGAGGTTTGTCCCATGTAAGCACCACATTTTTTAGGGTGAGTTCTCACCTTTTTTGTGCTTTTATATTTGGCTGTTAGAAAGGATGAACTTTAATGAGCAGAACATAGTCTTCTGTGACTACGTTTGGTCTCTTTCTTGAATATATATTCTGTCTGTGTGAAAGTCAAAAATGTGGTCTACCACACTTTTGAGTCCTGCCCCAAAACAGTATACGTCCAGGAAATGGACCAAACGCAGTCAGTCCTCTGACTTTCTGTAAGCCCCTGTCATCAGCCATGCTTACTAATAGAAGCTCAGTACCAGCTGCTTGTTGACCCTCCAGATGGGCCAACCTATAAATTCATCAAACTCTGTGGTAAATGGTCTTTGTCTATCACTGTAATAGGCTTCTCATTACAGACTACACATTCAGATTCCACATACTTGCACTTCTAGGGACAAATCCAGGTCTGTGTCTTTAAAGGAGATATGCAGCCCTAGACACTTATTCCCTATCCGCAAAATCGGAGATAAGTGTCTGATCGCGGGGAAGGTCTGAACACTGGGACCCCCCATGATCTCCTGTATGGGGCCCCGGCTCTGCCGCGACTCTCCCGTGCAAGAGGCATGTCGGCCGCGGCATCATGTATCTCTATGGGAGATGCAGCGTTTGTGCATCCCCCGCCTCTCTCATAGAGCTGTATGGATTGTATGGACGGGGCGTGTCTTCTACCTCAGTGAAGTCAACAAGACACACATTAGCCGCGCAGAGCAGGAGAGATTGTAGGGGTCCCAGTGCCTTGACCCCCGCGATCAGACACTTATTCCCTATCCGAAGTGTCTAAGACTGCAGTACTCCTTTAAGCTCATACAAAAACTGTGCTGCATTTACTTGCGGCTGCTGTTGTGACCGTTGCAGATTGCTGACTATACCATCTGGGCCATGCATACTGTGTGATTACCATTTCCTATGAATATAGATGGGAGCTGTCACTGTGCTGATCTGTGAATAGTAGGGAATGGCACTGTCACTTTTTTGATATGGGTCCATTGCTACGAACTAATATTTTCTGATTCAGTGGCGCATGGACATTTTTCATTTATCACTGTAGTCATTTATTCTGGGATATACATCTTTCTTTCATATTGTTATGTTCCTTTGGCTGAATAGGTGTGTTACATTGCACTAATGGCTTCTTTACTTGTGCTGGGAATTATTGCCATTATTGATATTAAAATTCCATGGTCTGGCAAGAGAAGAAAAGAATGTTCTCTGGTTTTAGACATAATAAAACTGCACACTTTAAGTGGTGTTTTATTTTTCTGTCAGCCGCCTCCTATGATATGTGGTGTTTCTGGATTTTCGGGTTTGATTCACACCCCTAATTTATTTTAACAGGATACATTTTGTTGTTCTTGAGTGTGCAGAAGCCTTCAGGACCTAGGTATGGTGTTGTTTTAGTATTTTTTAAGGATTCTTTCGACATCTGGGACCACGGTTATTGCCTGTGGCTCCCTATGAAACTGTATAGCATTGTATAGTACAAATCAAAACAGAATGCTCTAAAAATATAATAGGTCATATTGGGACAATGTATGGACCAAAACATTAGTTAACATTTAATAATGATTAGGGAGATGTATCATTGCATTTGGAGCTGTGTTTTTTTTGTTTTTTTTTGCGTACTCTGGGCACACAAAATGTCGCACTTTTGTGGGTATGCATAAAGTAGCAAACAGCCATATCTAAGCAAATTTCAGTTTTCACTTTGCAGTGGTCCCAAATTTATGAAGTGTGAATGTCGCATGTAGGCATAAAAAAGTCCCAACCCCCTCCAAAATGTCATAGCCAGTTCTGACCTGGCTTAGGCTGGGTTCACAGCACATTTTTGCCATACAGTTCCCGTATACGTTTTCAATTTGAAAACCAAATGGAACCGTATCGAAAACCATATGCATTGACTCTCCATTGAAAACCGTATGCCAAACGATGCATCAGGTTGTGTCCGTTTTGCATCTTGTACGGTTTTGTCATTTTTTTTCCCCGTACTCAAAACCGTAGCCTACCACGGTTTTTTGTCCGGGTGAAAAACCGTATGTTTTTTTTAAAAACATGGGAGTCAATGAAAACCATTCAGAACCGTATGTGCGTAAGGTTCCATCCGGTTTTCACCATACGTTTTTTGACTTTGCACAGTTTTTTTCTTGGAATTGAAATCAAACAAGTGAAACTTTATTCATAATGGAAAGAAACGTTAAAAACAGGCAGAAAACAAGTGACAGTTTTCCTTTAACTTTAATAACTATGTACATTAGGCAAATAAAACAAGTTAAAAACATCTTTAAAAAAGTTAATGAGTAATAAAACAAACTTAAACAAACTTCAAGCAAACGTGTGCAAAGCAGAGCTTACACAGCCTGGAAGCACTACGGTGATGCATAAGCATTGTACAGGTAAAAAGCTCTGTCTGTCAAACCTACTAATTTATTTTATGTATGAATGTGAGAAAGTTAGACAGAAATAGCATTATATATCCCATTACAAATCCTTGTGCCTGTTGGTTAGCCATGCAGAAGCCAGTGCCACATTAGTCCATCGTCCATATAGTCAATGCAGTGGCAGCAAGACTGCAGGAAGTACGAGGAGGCTTTTCAGAGTGTGATGGATAACATTAGCACCAATAAGAGTAGCAGATTTGTCTTCACTGCAGACATATGGAGCAGCGTAGCAATTTGCTACTAGCAAGCGTCCTGGAGGAGAAGCATGGATGGTCCAGTATCCACTGCACTGGCCACACTTTACAGATGGTAATAATGGTGCATTGGAGAATCCAGGAATTGAAATAAACAACTGTCAGTGGCCGGGACTAGTTGTCAGTGGCCGGGACTAGTTGTCAGTGGCCGGGACTAGTTGTCAGTAGCCGGGACTAGTTGTCAGTGGCAGGGACTAGTTGTCAGTGGCCGGGACTAGTTGTCAGTGGCCGGGACTAGTTGTCAGTGGCCGGGACTAGTTGTCAGTGGCCGGAACTAGTTGTCAGTGGCCGGGACTAGTTGTCAGTGGCAGGGACTAGTTGTCACTGGCAGGGACTAGTTGTCACTGGCAGGGACTAGTTGTCACTGGCAGGGACTAGTTAAACACTTTAGAAGGAAAAGGAAAGGCATCTTGAAGCAGATGGAGATGGGTACATTGGAACATAAACTGCTGCAAGATGTCAGCACCAGATGGAACAGCACTTTGACAGACTCCTTGAACAAATGTGGCCAGTACCTGCAATCCTGTCAGACCCATTAGAACCTAAAGCCAGAAAAATGGAGTGTTCTTGAGGCACCTTCTCCTGTGCGGTCCAGTGAATCTGTATCTTTTTAATATTTGGCCATGAGGTGCTTCCAATCCACTGCAACCAACCAGCTTCACAGCAGATGGAGTGATATCCTTCCAGAACAAGTCAATGATCCGTCATTATTTCTGCTGTGCTGGACCCAAGATTTTAAAAATTAAAGTTTTTGACACCCAAGAATAATTATAATTGTGCAGGCAAAAGTCAAGAGAGTATAACTTCAAAGGTATGGTGGCACTATTGTTATAAAGTAGTCAGTGTCACTGGGCTGCGGGACCTCTATCACAGCGGGAGACTGAAGTCCTGAGTGTGCGGTTCTGGCGGTGCTGGGAACCAGAAAGAACTAAGTCACTAAATATAAACAGCATAGAAGAGACATGGTTACTCGCACTCACCGCTAGGCTTCAGTTGGCCATTTCAACTGCTCACACGGACACCGGTTCCAGACCTGATGCAGGGCGCTCAGAGGTGACTGCCGGAGTTTTTTTGCACTGTATGCACTTCTTCCAGCCTCACACACATGGGGGTATGAGCATTGCACCCTACTGTCTGTACTACACTAGGGTGCAATACTTTCCAGTATTCAACCGAATCGCCTGGCAGATTCCGGCAGCCTAAACTGATGACACTCATAATTGGGTAGGTGTCACCTAGTGCACATTACATACAATTTTAATGCGTTTTCCTATTTAGGGTGGGGTCACACGTGCCTTATTTTGCTTCGTATTTGCTGCTGCTTATTTTCCTACCCATTGGCCCTCATTTACTATTGGAAACCCAACATATTTTGTCTGGTTGTGCGCCAGATTCTGTTGCATTGCGCCAGAAATTCTGTCTGCGCCAGAATTTGCACCATAATTGAAAAAAACCCGACTAACTCTGCATTTTGCTAAGAAAACCTGAAAAAGGGGCGTGGTCGATGAAAAAAGGTGGCGTGGTCTCTGAAAAGGGGCGTGTTCCCAAAATTTTCACAAAAAAAACCAACATATTTACCAAGGTTCGCACATAAAATGTGGTGGATTTGAGCTGAGGAAAACCCGACAGATCAGAACATGTGTAAAAAAAGCAAAGTGTAGGGAAAGTGGAAAATGTAGGGAAACCTTAGTAAATACTGTGGAAAATAAATTGTAGGAAATTAAAGCCCACAAAGAAACCTACACTCCACTCTTGGTAAATGAGGGCCATTGACTTCAATGGGTAGGAAAATACGCTGCAAAATACGATATGTGTGAACCTACTCTGCATATGGATATGGTGGTGCTAATGGAGATGAAATATTGCCATGAGGAGAAAGTAATTTGACCTATAATCACAATTGAGCTGTGTTTTACAGCATTTTTCACATGGAAAACGGTCATCCTGTTGACCCACACTAAGCCCAATACACTGGGTTATAGTGTGGGTGAACAGTAGTCCTACGAGGGGTCACTTACTAACATACGTACCTTAGTTCTGGAGTTATGTCCCACCGAAGATCCTCTTCTATCTTCACTAACTTGCACGCTGGAGGCGGGCCCCGTCGGCTGTATTTGCATATTCATCGGCGTTGGTCTCCACGTCCTAGTGCTGGTCACGTGAGCGCACGCTGGTCATGCAAGTGCTCACAAAACATAACTGGAGTACGTCTTTAACTAAGTTTTTGTGTCTGAAGGATATCTTTCATATCTTTCTGTCTATCTAAACATATGACTGCACTATTGTGGTTGGAACGAATAGGGGAGATGTCCTGTATCAGTAAGCTTGTTTTTATAATTGATAGTTTAGTACAATATATTTTATACTGCAGAAATTTTTTTTTTATAGTTTTTAATTTGTCTGTGTGATCTTTATGGTAGATTTAGCCTGTGGTTGCTGTAATTATTTAATACATTGTAGCTACTTAGACACACCTCTTTCTTGATTGGTACTATATTAGGTTAAGTCTGCAGGCAAAACTGCAGTTTACTATGTGAAAAGTATGGGTAAAGGCCCTATAACACAGCCTAATAGGTCAGAATCGCCCTGTCTGACAGGCCCAGCGATTAGCCGATGAACAAGTAAATGCTTGGCTAATCACATCTTTCATACAAGCTGAAAAATCATTGTTTGTCGGCTGCACATCTCCCCGTGTAAACGGGGTATTTGCTTATGGCAATAATGGAAGCAGAGGGTTCGCATAAACAATTCAGCTATCATTTACTTAGTTCTGCAAACACAACAATATGGGTCGTCTTATAGACTCCTAAAAGGGGTACTCTGGAGGGAAAAAAAATCAAATCAACTGGTGCCAGAAAGTAAGACAGATTAGTAAATTACTTCTATTTAAAAATCTTAAGTCTTCTAGTACTTATCAGCTGCTGTATACTCCACAGGAAGTTGTGAAGTTCTTTCCAGTCTGTCCAGATTACAAGCAAATCCCAATAGAAAACTTCTGCATCAAACAGTTCCCGTTACGGACAGAGGTGTCAGCAGAGAGAACCAATGGAGCATACAGCAGCTGATAAGTACTGGAAGGCCTAAGATTTTTAAATAGAAGTAATTTACAAATCTGTAAAACTTTCTGGAACTAATAAATTTGAATCTTTTTCCCCTTTTAAGCGAGCATCGAACTATTTGCTTTATGTTCGCATTAAGCACAGCTCTGGCTGTCCCAAAAATCCCTAAAGCACATTAAAACCAAAGATAGAGGCCCAGATTTATCAAACTGTGTGAGAGAAAAAGTGAAGTGATTTTCACATAGCAGCCAATCACAGCTCGGCTTTCACTTTACCAGAGCTCCTTAGCTGCGCTGTGATTGGTTGCTATGGAAAAATCTCTCCACTTTTTCTCTCACACAGTTTGATAAATTTGGGCCAGAAGAATGTATAATACAGTACATAGTAACCAATAACAGCACAGCCTTCATTTCATATTCTGCTGTTTTCATAAATCTGCGCCCATGTGCTTCACCTGCACTTGCCGTAAAACGTGATGTGGCAATTTGCTGTAAAATCTATGTGGTTCTTCCATGTAGCTTTTGGCCATGGAGCTCACTATCACCCTGCAGTTTCCATCCTAGGCGTATGTTCCCCATATTTCATGCATGTCCCATGTCAGACTCCATGTACTATGTGGTTTATTGTTATCGGTGAGAAGAAATACATTTTTCTGCACGGGTATAAGTGACCTGTCCTATTCCACGTGTAAAAAAAAAAAAACATGTTGGCAAGCCTGGACGGGTTTTACCCCCCATTAAATGGGGCTAAGCAGCATCCAAAACCATGTCAGAATAAGCAGCAAAACATGAAATATGGTGAAATATTTGGGTGATCTGGAATATCTGCCATGTTTTTTTGCGGCGAATATTTCCAAATCCCCTTGTAGTCCACACTCCTCTTCTGATTGCCCCACATTTCCTACGACTAGCCTGGGTACCTGCTGACAGATTCCCTCTGGGGCTTATCCCATCAAAAGTTCCTAAACCAGAAAACATCCGTTCTCACGCTGGCTTTATTTATGGAACATTTTTTCGAATATTAGTGTCTCATGGATCATAGTCCAGTTGTTTTTCATTAGATACATCTCTGCAGATGGTATACAGTATGTGGTTACATACAGTGTATACCAGTGTTTCCCAACCAGGGTGCCTCCAGCTGTTGCAAAACTACAACTACCAGCATGCCCGGACAGCCAACGGCTGTCCGGGCATGCTGGGAGTTGTAGTTTCAAAAACAAAAAGACCCCAGGATGGGTTAGGGTAATAATAACCAAAAAAACACCTCTGACCCTGGGAAGCCCAGGGTCACTGATCCCCTTATTAAATCCCACCCCTAAAACGTAACTTTTATTTGTATTTTAGTTAAAAATAGTAAATAATAAGTGTATAGTAAATGGTGAGTGTGTTCACTTAAAATCACGGGTTGGTGTGCTTAGTAGTAGTATTTAAATTCCATGCAGTTATCCACTGTTATATGTATTCACTATCACAGGTGGGCTGCAGTACCACCATGGATTGCGCACACAAGCTACCGCTAATTAAAACGCTGAAAATGCCCCCTCTACATGTTTCACTACTTCCGTGGCGTCTTCAGAAGGGAAAATGGGCATCCTTGCAACAGCTGGAGGCACCCTGGTTGGGAAACACTGGTGTATACAGTTGCAGGTGTGTCTTTATCAGCTATTTGGCTGTCCCGCTTTTGGAATGTGACTGTAGGAAAACCAGATGGTCATTGGTTTCTGTGCGGAAGGGCACTGTCTGTGCATGCAGGGCTCTAAACAAAATGCAAGTGGTGACAGGGACCACGTAAAACAGAGCAGTGTGAATTCTCCCTTAGCCACGCTGCCTTCTTACCTGTGATCACAGTCTTCTCTGTGAACCCTTGTTTATATAAAGAATTAAAGTCTGTCCCTATGAGATAATAAAGCGTTGGGTGACATTTGTAGATTGTTTTGCCCTTATTTGGGTCAACATCCAGATAGTTATGTGAATCTGGCATTCCGGCCAGTTTCAGATGCAACCATGGATCCAATGTGAAAGCATCACTATTGCTTCCATAGATCAGTGTTTCCCAACCAGGGTGCCTCCAGCTGTTGCAAAACTACAACTCCCAGCATGCCCGGACAGCCGACGGCTGTCCGGGCATGCTGGGAGTTGTGGTTTTGCAACAGCTGGAGGTACCCTGGTTGGGGAACACTTCCCTAGATGTTTTTAATTTGGGGAACTAAACTTGCAGTCGGTCTGGCACTCACCTCTGTCATACACTCATTTGAATCTGAACTTGTGTACAGAGAAACTTTTCCAGGATTAAGGGTCTATTCACACGTACAGTTTTCTGTGCAGATTTGATGCGCAGGATTTCAAGCTGTGCTCATTGAAATCTGCAGCCGAAAATCCTGCGCATCAAATCTGCGCAGAATACTGTATGTGTGAATAGACCATAAAGGAATAGTCAACTGGAAAACATTTCTTTTTAAATCACCTGGTACCAGAAAGTTAAACAGATTTGTAAATGACTTCTATTTAAAAATCTAAATTCTTCCAGTACTTATCAGCTGCTCTATGCTCCACAGGAAGTTATTTTCTTTTTAAATTGCTCTCTGCTGACACCTCTGTCCATGTCAGGAACTCGCGGTAGCAGGAGAGGTTTGCTATGTGGATTTGCTCCTGCGTTGGACAGTTCCTAAATTGGACAGAGGTGTCAGCAGAGAGCACTGTGGTCAGTCAGAAAGGAAATTCAAAAAGAAAAGAACTTCATGTGGAGCATACAACATACAAGTACTGGAAGGATTAAGATTGTTAAATAGAAGTAAATTACAAATCTGTTTAACTTTCTGGCACCAGTTGATTTAAAACAAAAATATGTTTTCCAGTGGAGTACCCCTTTAAATAATGTTTCTATCTCAAGCTGGTTATACATGTTAGTAATAAAGAATGGCTCTTGCACATTACAGTCCATAGATATATTACATGGCCGGAAAATAACTCGCAGGACTGGCTTCAGATTAAAAAGCGTTTATCATAATGACCTCATCAAAACATCTCCCATCCATATATCATATTAGGTCATAGGTGCTTTATGGGGGGGGGGGGGGGGTCTTTGCTAAGGTCCAGGTCCCATTAGAGCCCTCCCAAGGGCTCGAGCTGTCTATGTATTACAGATTTCTATTACTGTTGCATTTCCCCTGGTTTCCATATGTGAAATCAGCTGTTTGCCGCAGTTCTGGCACCACCACCGCCAGCTGAACGCCATTCTGGCTTTTTTTGTTATAGGGGTAAAACACTTAATGGCCACCATGTTCAAGCTTATGTTCATCCTGATGTGAGGCTGTGACCATATAAGACTGTATATATGACTGGTTATTTCTTGTATTGTGTGTGCACGTGTGTATGTATGTATATATATATATATATATATATATATATATATATACATACATATAGATAGGGCACCACTTTTTGTGTGTGTAGAAACTCAAGACCAGCTGTAAAGAGTTGACGTACATTGTGTGGTTGGTGAAATACTGTAAGGGTTTGCATTTGTTATTATATTGGGGATATTTTTATTTGTCAATAGTTAAAAATACTGCTTAGATTATTCTCTGAACCCTATGCTTACACAGTTGTCATCCAGCTTTCACACACTCCTGAAAGTCTATTAAAGGAGAACTGTTGTGTAGGACAATGTATTCCTTTTCCAAAGGATGGAGATAAGAATCAGAACATGGGGGGGGGGGTCTGACTGCTGGGACCCCCCCCCCCATGATCTCCTGCCTGATGATCCACTCTCCCTATTATCGGAGCATTGTCGATGGCCAACACGCCCCTTCCATGCATCTCTATGATAGAGCTGGAGATACAGCGTTCATGTATCTCTGGCTCTCCCATAGAGATACATGGAGGGGCGTGTTGACCACAGCTTTGCGCGGAGATAGCTCCATGCAGGAGGAGAGCTGGGTAACGGGCAGAAGATTGCTGGGGGTCCTAGCAGTCAGACACCCCGCATTTAGACACAAAATTTACCTACACCGCATTACTCCTTTAAGGGTTTACTCCACTGGAAAACAATTTTTTAAAATCAACTGGGGCCAGAAAGTTAAACAGATTTGTATTGTTTCTATTAACCCCTTAAGGACCGGGGTTTTTTCCGTTTTTGCACTTTCGTTTTTGGCTCCTTGCCTTTAAAAAATCATAACTCTTTCAATTTTGCACCTAAAAATCCATATGATGGTTTATTTTTTGCGCCACCAATTCTACTTTGTAATGACATCAGTCATTTTGCCCAAAAATCTACGGTGAAACGGAAAAAAAAATCATTGTGAGACAAAATTGAGAAAAAAAAAACGCCGTTTTGTAACTTTTGGGGGCTTCCGTTTCTACGTAGTACATTTTTCGGTAAAAATGACACCTTATCTTTATTCTGTAGGTCCATACGATTAAAATGATACCCTACTTATATAGGTTTGATTTTGTCGGACTTCTGGAAAAAATCATAACTACATGCAGGAAAATTAATACGTTTAAAATTGTCATCTTCTGACCCCTATAACTTTTTTTTTTTTTTTCGTTTATGGGGCGGTATGAGGGCTCATTTTTTGCGCCGTGATCTGAAGTTTTTAACAGTACAATTTTTGCACTATTTTGGACTTTGGAATTTTTTTGCGCGCACGCCATTGACCGAGCGGTTTAATTAATGATATATTTTTATAATTCGGACATTTCCGCACGCGGTGATACCATATATGTTTATTTTTATTTACACTGTTTTGTTTTTTTTTTAATGGGAAAAGGGGGGTGATTCAAACTTTTAATAGGGGAGGGGTTAAATGATATTCATTCACTTTTTTTTTCACTTTTTTTTGCAGTGTTATAGCTCCCATAGGGACCTATAACACTGCACACACTGATCTTTATCATTGATCACTGGTTTCTCATAGGAAACCAGTGATCAATGATTTTGCCGCTTGACTGCTCATGCCTGGATTTCAGACACTGAGCAGTCATTCGGCGATCGGACAGCGAGGAGGCAGGTTGGGACCCTCCCGCTGTCCTGTAAGCTGTTCGGGATGCCGCGATTTCGCCGCGGCTATCCCGAACAGCCCACTGAGTTAACCGGCAGCTTTCACTTTCGGTTTCAGCTGCGCGGCTCAGCTCTGAGCGCGCGGCTAAAGGGTTAATAGCGCGCGGCGCCGCGATCGGCGCTGCGCGCTATTAGCGGCGGGTCCCGGGTCACTATGACGCCGGGCCCGCCGTGATATGATGCGGGGTTACCGTGTAACCCCGCGTTATATCAGGAGAGCAGGACCAAGGACGTACCGATACGTCCTTGGTCCTTAAGGGGTTAAAAAAAATCTTAATCCTTCCAGTACTTATCAGCTGCCGTATGTTCTTTTCTTTTTAAATTTCCTTTCTGTCTGACCACAGTGCTCTCTGCTGACACCTCTGTCCATTTTAGGAACCGTCCAGAGCAGGATAGGATCGCTATGGGGATTTTCTTCTACTCTGGACAGTTCCTAAAACAGACAGAGGTGTCAGCAGAGAGCACTGTGGTCAGACAGAAAGGAAATTCAAAAAGAAAAGTACTTCCTGTGGAGCATATAACAGCTGATAAGTACTGGAAGGATTAAGATTTTTAAATAGAAGTCATTTACAAATCTGTTTAACTTTTCTGGCACCAGTTGATTTAGAACAAACTATTTTCCAGTGGAGTACCCCTTTAAGCTATACAGCAGTATTAGAGAAGTGAGGGACATTTCAGCTCTTTCTTTTTATGAGCATCTTTGCGTTGTGCATTTGTTTCTGATAATCCCTATATAATACCTCTTATTGAACTGTAAATTTATACGTATTTGTTTTTCTTTTGTAGCCCAAGGAGTAGCAATTTCCCTGACAATTTTCCCATTTCTTTGCATGTATGGGTGTTTGGTTTCTTAATTCGGTTGTTAGCGCTCGATTACTAACATAAGGGTTTGCCGGTTTGCCTTGAAGCTCTGGTATTATTTATAAGTTGCGTGTTCCTCTGTTTCCTTTTAAATGGCGCGATTTAATGGTATAATGTTTCCTTGAATGAGCCTTCCATTAGCTGGGGAAGAAAATACGTTGGTAATGGGATGGGGATCCCTTAGGGATCCCTTGATCTCTTGGAATATTATCCACCCCTGGGAATCCCTCTTTATGGAGTACATACTATTAGAGACTATAATACATTTAAGACAGTGGTCGGATGAATTACGGTACCTAGCTTTGTATTTGTGTTAGATTTTAATGTGCAGATTTCCTATCTCTAATTTAGAATATTGTTTTAGACCCGTACATATACCAGTTCCTAGAAGATGACCTTCATTGAATACATTATGGGGGAGATTTATCAGAACCTGTGCAAAGGAAAAGTTGCTGAGTTACCCATAGCAACCAATCAGATTGCTTCTTTCATTTTGCAGAGGCCTTATTAAAAATGAAAGAAGCGATCTGATTGGTTGCTATGGGCAACTAAGCAACTTTTCCTCTGGGCAGGTTTTGATAAATCTCCCCCTAATCTGGTAATCGTAGTTTTGCAAGAACTAAAGGTTGGAAACCGCTGCTGTTTAGTCAAATTTGAAATGTCTAATGAATGGCCACATAGAATCATACAGAATAGTCGTCATATAATATTTAGTTTTGTTAAAAGGTGACCTTTTGTTGACAGGTGACCTTGCTTCTATCAGGTTTCGAAGCTATTGATATCAGAAGGCGGGTATGTTACTGGGTATTGTCCTATTGATGCTTTGTCATAAAACCGCAGGATGGATAGGCTACAGAAATGCATTGCTGTTTTATATGTTCTCTGCCTCTCCGAAAGGCCACATATCATGCACAGGCAAATAGAAAGGGCCAAAACCATGGCACTTCTTTTAGAATGTTGCATATTCTTGTTTATAGAATATTTTATGTATTGTTTATAGAATGTCCCTTTTATTGTTCAGACCGTAGTCCATAGTCTTTTATTTATTGTTTATGCAATGTTTCATTCTATTGCTTATGGAATGTTTTATTTATTGTTTGTAGAATGTTATTTATTTTGTGTAGAATGTTATATTCTATTGCTTATAGAATATTTTATTTCATGTTTATAGAATGTTCCCTTGTATTGGTTAGAGCATATTTTATTTATTGTTTATAGGATGTTCCCTTGTATTGTTAGAACATAATTTTTTTATTGTTTATAGAATGTTATATTCTATTACTTAAAGAATATTTTATTTATTGTTTATTAGGGATCGACCGATATCGTTTTTTTAGGGCCGATACCGATAATCGGTGTAGGTTAGGGCCTATTTATCCCCCGCGACACCGCTGCAGATCATTAATTTAAAGCGGGCGCCACCCGCTTCTATCCCCCTGCCTGTCCGGGGGTCCTGAGACCTATCACCACCACCGACCCACCGCGCCCGCCGCACCATACGGAGACCGCCGCAGCACCGCCCCGGCCCCATTTCCTCCCCCATCCCCGGTTTTATAATTACCTGTTCCCGGGGTCCACTCTACATCTGGCTCCAGTGGCGTCCTCCTGAACTGTCATTTTGCGCACTGACGGTGACATCACGTCGCGCACGTCACGTCACTGCGCACAGCGTAACGCAGGACGCAGCAGGAGCAAGAAGAAGCGTGGGCCCCGGTAACAGGTAATTATAAAACCGGGGATGGGGGAGTCAATGGGGCCGGGGCGGTGTGGTGGGGGGTGCGACGCGGTGCGGTGGGGCGGGCGGTCGCGGTGCGGTGGGGGCGGTGCGGGGCATTATCGGCTTATTGGCAAGGTAATTGCCGATACCGATAATGCCCAAAATCGTAATTATCGGCCGATAATATCGACCATACCAATAATCGGTCGATCCCTATTGTTTATAGAATGTTATATTCTATTACTTGTAGAATATTTTATTTATTATTTATAGAATGTTATATTCTATTACTTGTAGAATATTTTATTTATTATTTATAGAATGTTATATTCTATTACTTGTAGAATATTTTATTTATTGTTTATAGAATGTTATATTCTATTACTTGTAGAATATTTTATTTATTGTTTATAGAATGTTATATTCTATTACTTAAAAAATATTTTATTTATTGTTAATAGAATGTTCCCTTGTACTGTTTAGAGTCTATTTTATTTATTGTTTATGGAATATTTCATTTTATTGTTTATAGCAGTGTTTCCCAACCAGGGTGCCTCCAGCTGTTGCAAAACTACAACTACAACTTTCGTTTTATTGTTTATAAGATATTTTTCTTTATTGTTTATAGAATATTCTCTTGTAATGTTAAGAGCATATTTTATTTATTGTTTATAGAATGTTTCATTTTATTGTTTATAGCAGTGTTTCCCAACCAGGGTGCTTCCAGCTGTTGCAAAACTACAACTCCCAGCGTGCCAACTCCCAGCACGCTGTCCAGGTATGCTGGGAGTTGTAGTTTTGCAACAGCTGGAGGCACCCTGGTTGGGAAACACTGTTTTATAGGCTAGTTTATTTATGCCTATTCTGTTTGTTGTGTATATTTCAGCCCATAATATGTGGCCAGTTTGTGCAGTGCATGTGAACATCAGCTGAGCTCGGTTTGTATATGTGGGGGAAACATATTTATGTGTATGTGAGAGTATGTGGGGGGGGAGAGAAGATGTGTGCCTTCCTCCTTCAGGAAATGATTTGCTTGCTGCTCTTAACATTCCCTGCAGGGGGAGAAGCAGATAGACAGAGAGAGAGAAAGAGGCAGACACACTGGCTGAGAGACTCATAGAGGCACAGGCCAGCAGCAAACATACACAGATCAGGCATGAATACACACCAGATAGCCTTGACACCCACATCATAGGCTGTAACACACAACACGCTGACGCTGTTCATTTAAATAGCATGTACACAAGCCTGTCACACAATGCTGTCACACTAAAGCACGGCTATGGCTCATCCTGACAGCTCTGGTACACTGAGCTCCATTGCCTTTAGACACAGATTGCCATGACACATAGACACACATAGCTTTCTGTCATACAAAGGCTGTTCTGTCACATACATATTCAGCTGATCAGCGCAGTGTGACCGTCTTTCTCTGCAGGGACAGATCAGCTAAACGCCTGTTCTGGTGAGTGCTGGAATTGCTTTGGCTTGATATGAATCTGTGGGATTGACATGCAGTAATGGAGCATGATGTATGGGGGAGTAGAGATTTCAATGGCATGAGAGCTTTAAAGTCATTGTCTGCATTTTTTTCTGCATGTGATGTTTTATTGTAATAGAACATTGTGATATCGGAGGCCAGCATGTGTGTGTGTGTGTGTGTGTGTGTGTGGCATAAGACCAGGCTCTCTACAGAATGGTAACCTGCTATTCTGCATCAGTGTTCAGGGGGGCAGTATCCGTAGGTCTGCAGCAGTATCCCTGCCATTGACATATGCAATTTTAATTCTGTAATCCAGAGCACGACCTTATATACACAGGATCTGACCATAGCTGGCAATCACATGGTTAACTAGAGATGCTGGCTCAGTTCTGGTTAGGGTAGAATTTTACATTGATGCTCTTTGGGCCTTTTGACTGGGTGGTGAGCCTCCTCCTCCCCCGTATTGTCCTGTAAATAGCACATACTTTCCCTGCTCCCAGACTGACCCCCCCCAGACATACCGAGCATTCCTGTAACTCTTCCCAGGCCCGGGAGGCAGGGAAGCTGGACCTATAGGCACATATACACATGTACATAGCCTGTGCTGTCACATAGCTATACCGCCTACATACTGTCACATGCACATGCTGTGTTCTGTCAGTCTTGGAGCCCCTTGCTGTAGAGACATGTTGAGACATGGATGAAGAATACAACTTTTCGACACCCACAGGACAAATTCTACCTGTGTGCCAGGTGGATGTTTATTTATGTGATGTCGAGGTTGAAATAAACACTGCTATGTAACTGTTTTGTATAAGGGATGATAGCAACATCTGCTTTTAATACAGGTGTCCTATCGATGGAAGTGTTATTTGCAAGAAAGAGTTAAAAGAGCAATGCTCTGCAGAGCCCTGACAGTGGAGGTGTCCCCCCCTCATAGCCATGTGTGATTCAGAGGCAGGACGTTGAGGTGGTGTTGTAGGAGGGGAGGGGGGGGGGGGTTACTCACAGTATCCGACTCTTAATGTCTTCCTTCCTTACTAAACGGAAACCTGTATTAAAGAACAGCTGATGATGCAAAGGCTGGAAATGCAGATGAGGCGCTTACGCCTGGCTTGGAAAGGGTGCTGAGGATCAGAGGACTATTAGAAACTTCTGCCAGGATGGAAACAGCAACCCTGAGGATCCTAGTAGAAAGATTCTGGAAATGTTCAAGGAATGTTAGGATGGCAATAGCTGGTTATAGGAATAGGACAAAAATAGTTGTGTGCTCAAAAGGTCAGGACCGGAATTGTTTTAGTAACATTGGAAAAATTGTAGTTTTCAAACTTCATTAAAAGGTCACCATTCCTACCATGAGAGAAAGGCTTCTGGGTAGACGGGAAACCCTTCATGGGTCACTTATCATGTCTATACAAATAAAGCAGTCTGAGCTGTAGGGTAGTGTCAGGGTGTTTAGAACAAGGACAGCAGGAACAACACTTGGAGAACAAGTACCGTATTTATCGGCGTATAACACGCACTTTTTAGGCTAAAATTTTTTGCCTAAAGTCTGTGTGCGTGTTATACGCCGATACACCCCCAGGAAAGGCAGGGGGAGAGAGGCCGTCGCTGCCTGCTTCTCTCCCCTGCCTTTCCTGGGGTCTAGAGCACTGCTGTCGGCCCTTTTCACCCCCTGGTTATCGGCGCCGCTGCCCGTTCTTTCCCCCTGACTATCGGTGCCGGCGCCGATAGCCAGGGGGAGAGAAGCGGCGCCGACAGCCAGGGGGAGAGAAGGGGCAGCGGCACCCATTGCCGGCGTCGCTGTCCCGTTGCCTCCCCCCATCCCCGGTGGCATAATTACCTGAGTCGGGTCCGCGCTGCTCCAGGCCTCCGTCGTGCGTCCCCGGCGTCATTGCTATGCGCTGAACGGCGCGGCGCATGACGTGAAAAGGGCCGACAGCAGCGCTCTAGACCCCAGGAAAGGCAGGGGGAGAGAAGCGGGCAGCGACGGCCTCTCTCCCCCTGCCTTTCCTGGGGGTATATCGGGGTATACACGCGCACACACGCACCCTCATTTTATCATGGATATTTGGGTAAAAAACTTTTTTTACCCAAATATCCTTGGTAAAATGAGGGTGCGTGTTATAGGCTGGTGCGTGGTATACCCCGATAAATACGGTATATAAAATAAGATGGAAATGGAAATCCTTTGCCAACTTGTCTTCCATTTACTTGACAGCTTCTGAGGGGGAGACTGGTGAAGCAGTGTTCTATTTATATATATATATATATATATATATATATATATATATATACACATTTTCTATGAAACAATTAGGTTGGCAGAGATAACTTTGAGTGGGAGTTTGGCACAGCCAATGAACATGGTAAAGTCAACTTTAATAGTGTATGATGGAGGCACTGTCTTTTGTAAATTGCTTTATTGTGTTAATGCAGCAGTGTGTTGCTGCCTATGTGGTTTGTATTTGTCATAACAATGCACGTTTATTAGAAATGTGGCGATGCTGCTTACTGTGGAGCAATTGTACATAGTGACATTGTGTTATGATACCTACTGAGTTTTTCCAATGCAAAAGAGAGCTGACAGAACAGAACAACATGTAACAGAAATAACAATGCTAATTTATACATCTGCTCATTTCCCAGCCTGTGTGACATCAACATACAATACAAAGGGTAATGGCTGTGTAGAAAGGAATATAATATTAAATCATTTTTTATGTAGAATTGAAAATAAAAGGGGAAAAAGAGAGGAGGGGCTAGCTGCAGTAAGACATTGACAGAAAGAGACACACAGAGAAGCTACTGAAGGATCTTTTAAGTGTTCTGTTTTATCATAGTTCTGGGTTCACAGCTTACACTCCTCAACACAATTCTATTATGTCCTCCATGCTGCTGCTGCTTCTAAAGTGGTCTTTAATGGTATGGTGGAGCAGGATCTTCTTTTCTGTGTGTGTGCGCAGTGTATTTAATCGAGAAAATGTTTATTTTTCCTATATATCTGGGCTGCCAGAATAAAAACAATAAACTTTGACTTGCCTTCCACAGGTCCCCCTGTGCCGCTGGACTCTGTCTTCCATCCTCTGTCCCTGATCTTTTTCTGGCTTTTGGTGTCCAACACGTCACACTGCAATCCAGCTAATCGCCAGCCAAAATTATTTGAGCGCAGTGTAACATATCGGGCACCAAAAGCTGGAAGAAGACAGGGAGCAGAGGACGGGAGACAGAGTCCTGCAGCAATATGGGAGCAGTGGAAGGTAAGTTTATTATTTTTATTCCAGCAGCCCTGGCCTAGTTTGTGTAGTTCCCCTTTTAAGTCATTAAACAAACTATACTCACTAGCTCAAGGATCATTAAAAATTTAAGGGAATGTGTCATCTAGATTTTTTTTTTTTTACTGATTACAGTCAGATACTAAAGTCTGTCTCTATTTTCTGCTTTTTCGTTTTTTTATTTTTTTATTAAAACATTTTAGAATCTGTCCAATTAACATGAATGAGAAAGGTTACCTGGCACTCTCTGTCCTTTTTAGAGACCATTTGACAGGGAGGGGGAGGCTGAGCTGTGAACATCACTTATTGTGAATACACACCATATCCATGTACTTGTGTCACCTTTCACTGTACTCCCGTCTATGATGTTAAGGAGGGCACTGCTGGAATGTGATCTGTACAAAACAGGAAGGCTCAGCTTAATAATATGCCTAATGGCCAGATGGTAAGCTGAAAGATTTAAGCATTGTTTTATAGTATTGATAGAAAATGAGAAAAAAAAATCACCAAAAATTCTAACACTATTCCTTCCTTTCTCTCGGTCTGGGAACCTTGGCATTGTTTCTCTGACCGACAACCGCCTTGACCTGTTTGGCTAGTCTCCTGTTCTGCTTCTTTTCTCTCCTGACCTGTGTCCTATGTTTTGTTTGGTGTTTCTATGTGGTCCTTTTTTGTGTGTCCCCCCCCCCCCCTCTGTTGATGTTTGTGCTGCCCTCTAGATTATTCTTTTCACATATAGGAACGTGCCTTATGTTGATTGTTTAGCTAGCGAATAGTCGGTTAGTTTGTTGTTATGCCATTGCGACTTGTCGCTAGCCATTTGTTTATACCATCCTGTATCCTGGTGGGCGTTGCCCGCATTGCTGTAATTGCTTATCTTTTTTTTCTTTATTGGTTTACAAAAGTTCAATAAAAATTTACAGTTGAAAAAAAAATCACCAAAAATTCATAAAAATGTGTAACATAAAAATATTATTTAAACAAATGCCCATTTTATGATGACACATTCTTTTTAAAGATGGGGCAAACAGTGCAGAAAACTGGAGAAAAATGCCATATGCAAGTTGTGTAAGAGCCACAATAATTGCTATTTCTTATGTATACACTACAGATTGAAAACTTTATTGAAATGTTTATACAGTGGATGTTATTTTAAGATAAAACAATAACTTAGTGTTTGCTTATGTTGCATACTTTATACTCAGACTTTTTTTTTTCTTTTCCTTTAGGTACATGAACTAGTAATGTTGCCTGTTACCTCTCTGTCACCTATGAATTTCTAATTAAAGTTCCACTTTGTGCCCTGGGGCCATGCACTTCAGCACCTGCAGTCATGTCGGCTTGCGGCTCATTTACAGAGCATGTTTGGAAACCAGGAGAGTGCAAGAACTGCTTTCAGCCAAAAGGTCAGCATCAGTTATCAGCTCTTGGCAGAGGCAACCCTGGTCAACCACCACCTCCTCCTCCACCACCACCTCCTTATCGAGCAAATCATGCCAAAGTTATTTCCAACCAGCGACCACGTGCAACGACTGGGTTCAGGCCACCAGTTGCCAAGAAGCCTACCATTGCTGTAAAGCCTACCATGATGGCTGTAGATGGAGCAGTAGGGCATCCTATTCAAAGTCATTCTAGATCACCACTACCCACACAAAACACTCGATCTCAAGTCCAAAACAATGTATCTAATGATGATCGAGCAAATAACAACACCAGAGCAGAACAAACAGTCACTAATAATAATCATGTGAGTAGCAGTGGACTCACAGAGGTACTGAAAGAGATTGCGGGCTTGAGTCCAGTTGAACCTGCTCCTCCCTCAGAAGCTACACCTCGAGAGCACTTTCTATGTAGGATCAATCAATGTTATCGTCGCTCTTTAGAAAGGAAGCCACCTGCTAGTTGTTTATCTGGAAGTAGACATGAAGGAGGGGGGTCAAAAAAAGGTGTTAGAAGAGTAGCTTTAAGCGGGGAAGAAGGTGCCGTTATTGGAATGGATGGTGGGCGCTTTTGCTATCCTGAATTTTCCAGTGGGGATGATAGCTGGGATGAAGAAGATGAAGAAGACCAGGGGGAACGGGACAGCTGGGAAGAAAGTGATGAAGAACTTTTGGCAATGGAGATTCGTATGAGAGGACAACCACGGTTTGCTAATCTCCAAAGTGGCAGTCTGTCTCCTGTTCCTGGAAGACTTGGGAAAAGAGAGAAGTGGAATACTGTGCCATTACGTCAAAAGTCCTTACAACGGGTGTGTGCTGTGGACTATGATGATAGCTATGATGAGATCCTTAATGGCTGTGAAGTGGTTGGACATGGGGAAGGCAACATTGTTTCCCCTTCTCCAGATACATCAATGGTTGATTCCTTGTCTTGTCCTCCTTCATCATCTTCCTCCTCCACTTCCTCATCATCATCATCTTCTGGAGGGCTCTTTTGCAATGGCAATGTAGTCACAGAGAAAGCATCCGTAACTGGACCAGATAGTACAACACAGGATGTTACCCAAGATACTAGTATGGCACAGGCTAAGCCATATCGTGTAGTTAACTTGGAGCAACCAGTCTGTAAACCATACACAGTAGTTGATGTTTCTGCTGCTATGGCTGGGGAATGCCCATCTCGACTGAACACAAAGTTGAAAAAGTCTAGCTCTACACGTTATCAGGAAGTTTGGACATCAAGCACTAGTCCTCGGCAAAAGCTTGCAAAAACAGAAATTGTGGAAGCTCCTAAACGAAGCTGCTATAAGTCTGCCCCAACTTCACCCACTGCTGGTTTAAGTGCCCACACTGTACCTGTCCGTTCTCCCAACTTATCAGAGATCAAATTTAACAGCTATAACAATGCAGGTATGCCACCTTTTCCAATTATTATTCATGATGAACCTGAATATGCCCACAGTTGTAAAAGTGCTGATAAAGTGCCCATCCTCATCAATCCTAGTGCTTATGATAATTTAGCTATTTACAGAAGTTTTGTTGGAACTGGTGGTGTCTTTCCTCCACCTCCAGACAAGGAAAAACGTCAGACTGGAAGTGTAGCGAGCCACACATATGAAGAAATAGAAACTCCTGCTAAAGCACAAAAAAAAGAGGAGTCTCCTGGTGGGGTCACCCAGGAAACAGGTGGTGGATGTACCCGTGAAAGTGCCAACCGTGTTCTGTCTCAGATTGTGGCATCCATCCAACCTCCTCGTTCTCCACCTGAAGCTTTAACTCCTGAGTCGGGTAGTAGTGATGATCGGCCACCAGAGACCCAGTCTGATCCGGAGCAACATACCAGTTCTTTAGGAAGACCGAAAACTCTGTTTTCCTCCAAAAGTGAAACTTTTGGAACTGTGAATTTAAACAAAAATTCTCCTGCTCTTTCCAGTGATGACAGCCCTACTGTATCTGCCAGTTCAGAACCTCTTCCCCCTTTCCCACCTCCACGCTCTACTTCTTCACCCTACCATGCAACTATGTTGCACAAACACTTTGCAACTCGTGGAAAACCAGTTGGAACTAACCGACCCTCACCAACCGATTCTGCAACACAGCCACGCCGTCCAGCAGATGGCAAGCCACGTCGTTGGATATCCTTCAAAAGTTTTTTCAGGAGGAAGAAGGAGGGAGGTGGACATGGAGGTTGTGAGGACAGAGGAGAAGAGGGAAAGCTAGTTGGTCTAGATGGCACTGTTATTCACATGCTTCCACCCCCACCAGTCCAAAGACACCATTGGTTTAGTGAAAGCCGAGGAGAGCCTGGAGAGAAACCATCCATTGTGTTCAATTATCGGTCAGAGGAAGAGCGAGCTGCAGGAAGTCCACAGGATAGCATGGGTGCTGAGACCAGGTCTAGCAGGTAAATGTTATTTTTATATTCTGTTTTGTGGTGATTTCTAAAAAAAAAAAAAATACCTTCTGAATTCCTACCTCCTGCAAAAGATATCTACAACATATACACTTATAGCAGGTACTAAATACAAAATGCTAATAGATATGCATAGATTCAACATATAAGTAAGGTAAACTTGATAGAAAATAAGTAATGTAACAATCTTTGTCCTCCAGAAACATCCAGAGAACATGTTTTGAAAAATATAAAAAAGAGTAACATTCAATGCAGTGTAAAAAAAGATTAGTAGACATTTTGATTAAATGTTCAAAAACCCTAAATAAGACAGCAGTGTAGTTAAATAACATGGACAATGTCAAAGAAAACACGCCACAGAGGAAAACAATTATAGCTGCACCTCAACACTCTACCATTATGTTTGAATAAACAATGTGAACAGTAGTAAACCCAATAATGTGGCACTACAAGCTTAATAGATACGGTCTGCAGTAGGAAAACCACATAATAAATCAATTACTTAGAGTTAGCAGTTTTGCAGATACAGACCAACAAAGTAATCACACCCGAGATAAGGAAAGTAGGGGTAAAACCACTCCAACACACTTCTTGGTGCCCAAGGATGAAGACTGCGTTGCCAAAATGTGCGTTGGGGTAATGTCACCCCTACTCTCATTTCAGATGTAATCACTTTGCTGGTCTGTACCTGCAACACTGCTAACTCTTTTTTATGTAGTTTTTTTTATGCTGCCCTGTGCTAATCAAGTTTTCCTTCCCCATCATTCTGCACTCAATGGGGAGATTTATCAAAACCTGTGCAGAGGAAAAGTTGAACAGTTGCCCATAGCAACCAATCAGATCATTTCTTTCTTCTTTTGGCCTTGTTAAGAATGGAAGAAGCGCTCTGATTGGTTGCTATGGGCAACTGGTCAACTTTTACTGTACACAGGTTTTGATAAATCTTCCCCCAATATCTCATAAAAGTGAAAACTGAATATAAGACATTTTTGCAAATTTATTAAAAGCTATGACACACAATTTGGCTCTGGCTCCTCCCATTTCTCTTGAGTACCTCTGAGATGTTTCTAC
This sequence comes from Hyla sarda, assembly GCF_029499605.1. Lineage (NCBI taxonomy): Eukaryota > Metazoa > Chordata > Amphibia > Anura > Hylidae > Hyla > Hyla sarda. Next base: position 171,490,150 of record NC_079192.1, read on the forward strand.
GCCTTGATTGGAGTCACTTGTGGTAAATTCAGGTGATTGGACAAGATTTAGAAAGACACAGCCCTGTCTATATAAACAATGCTGCAGAACATTATGTTGCAGAAATAACTGCCTGTAGAGCTCAGATCTGGAGAAGGTTACACCAAACTAAGTAATTGGGGAGGAGGGCCTTGGTAAGAGAGGTGAACCCAATGGTCACTCTTAGCTCCAAAGACCCTGTGTGCAGATGGGAAAAACATCCAGAAGATCAACCATCACTGCAGCACTCCACCAATATGTGCTTTATGGCACAGATTTGTGGTCTGCCACGATTTTTAGTCCCTGTCAAAAATCTGACCTGCTGAGAAAAGGACCAGATCGTAGTCACTAGCAGACTACGATCGGGTCCGCAGCCCCATAATAGTTAATGGCTCCGTATCTGTCAGTACCTGTCCCTGCACAGATACGATTTCAGGCGATTTGAGTTTCTGAAATCGTATCTGTGCAGCGGACACTCAAATCGTGAAGTCAATCCAGCCTAAGATGAAAGTTTTTGTCATCAATTTTAAGGGTCATGTCTAAAGGAAATCAGGCATTGCTCATCCCCTGCCTAGTACCATCCCTACAGTGAAGCATGGTGATGGCAGCATCATTCTATGGGGTTGTTTTTAAGCAGTGGGGATGGAAAGTCTGGTCAGGGTTGAGGGAAAGCTGAATAGAGCAAAGTAAAAAGATATTTTTAATGAAATCCTGATTGAGTGCTCTGGACCATAGACTGGGCTGAAGATCCAATTTCTAACAAGACAATGACCCTAAGCACACAACCCAGTGGCTTAGGAACAACTCTGTGAGTGGCCCAGCCAAAGCCCTAACTTCAACCCAGATGATCTCTGGAGAGACATGGAAATGCCTGACAGAGCTTGAGGGGACCTTCTGAGGAGAATGGCAGAAAATCCCCTAATCCAGGTGTACAAACCTTGTGGCATCATATCCAAGAAGACAGGAGGTTGTAATTGCTGCCAACGGGGCTTCAACTAAGTACTAAGTCAATGCAATATTTTTTTTTTACAATAAATAAAGCAAGGATTTCTGACATTCTGTTTTCACTTTATGGGGTATTAAAGGTAAAATGATTGGGGAAAACTTTAATTATTTTGTATATTAACATGAGAACACAACATTAAAAAATGTGAAAAAGGTAGGAGGGTCAGAAAACTCTATGTATATAGATATACAAAAGCATAAGATCATAAGAATGGGAAGACAATTGGATGGCAGCAGATGGTGATTATTTGTATTCTACTGTAATGTTCCGTCCCCAGCGAAGCCCCGCACAGCAGAGTGGCTGTTGTTAGCAGACAGTGAAGACATATGAGCACTTTAACCCACGTCCGTGTCCCTCTGTGCATACTTATCACACTTCCTATTATTTACCATCTCCTTCCTCTTGCCTGTCATTCTGCTCTGCATGGTTTCACAGTCTGCATGTTCTGCACTTTCACTACTAGGATCTCTGCTCTTATTTTTATTCTGTTCATATTATCCTGCTTCTTTTGAGATCTGTTTACACGCAGCGCTTTGACACTCATCTGCTTCCATGTACAGGTATGATTGGAAGAGGGATTTTCTTTTTCGGTATAGTTTCAGTAAAAGAGAGAATATCATTTCCTTACTTATTGGAGTTGATAAGGGGGGTGGGGAGTAGCGTGTGTCAGTGCTGAGCTGTCGTAGGGGAGGGTTTCTGGTGACACTCCCTTTCAGGTAAACATACAGGTTAGGTCAGAGCACAGGACAGGTTGGTCACGACTTTCCACTCAATGAACTGGAGTCCTGTCTGTTAGAGAATGGGGAGCTGTGTCAGTAGTAGGAGATGGTGAGCTTGTACCTCTTTTCACCTGGTTTATCATAATTAATAATTCTAGTTCACATTGCTTATATCCTGTTTGTGTTGCTATATTGATTAAACCTGCAGATTAGTTTTTCTATTTAACAATGTGAATTTTCTTTCTATATCATGCGTTTTCTGTTTATTTTTTTTATTTTATTTATTTATTAAGTCAGAACATGTTGCTTTTTAGTATGAACACATAATGTGTTTCTTTCAATGCAGCACTCCTGATGAAATGCCTATACATGACTCTACTTCATTGGGCCCTATGGTGCTCTCAACGCCGGATGAACAGAATCGAGCAGATAGTTCACCACCACCTGCCGTTGCTGAGGTCCAGACACGTGAAGAACCTGCTTCTATCTCTGGTGCTGCCTCTGATTGCTCATCTGACTTTAGTCCAGGAGGAGCCACCTATAGTAACTTAGGTGAGATCCACAGTTCCTATTTCTGTATTCCATTCCATTCCTTCAACCAGAGGTTGTCCTGAAAAAAAAATCTTCTGCCCCACACAAGCAAACTCCCTGCATCTGGAGTGGTTTCTTGTGTGCAGAGACTTTGGACAACACAGACATATGACTTGCTTTGTGGATGTAGATGCATTTACTGTGAGTGGCATTGACTTGGAAACAACATCAATGTAGGATAGTTGACATTCTGGATGGTAGTCTTAAAGAAATAGGCACATAAGCTCATATGAATGCAAAAATTCTTCTTTCTTTATATATAATTCATCAAAAGATACAGGAATCAAGCAAATAATATTCACCCAACGTGTGTCATACGGTCCGCAAGATGTTAAGAAGAGGCATAACAGGCTTATTTGGCTTTCATGTGCAGCTGCACCTGCAATCTCTTATGCGGCCGTCTCCATTCACTGCAGGTCTGGTAGGTAACTCTGCAAAGTTTCAAGAACAACACCCCCTTTGTCAAGCATTGCCCTTGAAACGTTGCAGAGTTACCTACCAGACCTGCAGTGAATGGAGACGGCCACATAAGAGATTGCAGGTGCAGCTGCAGATGAAAGCGGAAGAAGCCGGTTATGTCTCCTCTTAACATTTTGCGGACTGTAAGACACGTTGGTTGAATATTATTTGCTTGATTCCTGTATCTTTTGATGAATCCTATATAAAGAAAGAAGAATTTTGCATTCATATGAGCTTATGTGCCTATTTCTTTAAGACTGATATGTGTTACTGGGTTTATAGAGCACCCAGCCACTACGCTATCACCCTAACACCACCTCTCCCATATTGTTTATTGAAAGAATGCTGGATGGTAGGCCACTGACAACAGGGGCAGAAGGATTCACATATGAAGATCACATACAGTATGTATGGCACTTCTGTTGTGCACCTTTCTGGCTTAGTAAAAAATATACAGAGAGAAAACTATTCAAAAAGCTAATACCGTAGCTCCATGTGAGCATTTTCACATATAGAGCATCCATTTTGAAACAGCCTCGGATAAGCCATGATGCACCTGATATGTGTGAAGTCACTAATACAAAGTTTATTTCTCTGATTTTTACAGGTGTCCAGATCATGGACAACTTCTCTGAGCCATTTACCAGACATAACTACAAATATCACATTCCTAATGCTTCACCTATCGATATGAATTCTAATATATGCATTATTTTATTTACATCAACATATATCGCATTGCTAAACAGATTGCATTTGCCTCATTCCATCTCTCCGGTGTATGTGTTTTTATATCTAAAGCACATCCACACTAGAGAAATGTGTCTGTCTGCCAACACATTCTGGGGAAGATTTATCAAAACCTGTCCAGAAGAAAAGTTGCCCAGTTGCCCATAGCAGCCAATCAGATTGCTTCTTTCATTTTGCAGAGGCCTTGTTAAAAATGAAAGAAGCAATCTGATTGGTTGCTATGGGCAACTCAGCAACTTTTCCTCTAAATCTCCCCCTCTATGTCTATATCCAAGCATTTTTTGGTGTGTGGAAGGAAACTGTAGTACCCAAAGGAAACCCATATGAGGTGAGAATGCAAACTCCATACAGATACTGATTTAGTCAGATCCAGAGCTATAAGAATTTACTTATAACGTGCTTCTACTTTCCTAATGCCCACATTATGTAATGCTGCAAGTCAACTGAGGCATTGTCGTACAAGTCAGGAAGTCACACTTCACCCAAATATGAACAGGTTTGGCTGGAGGCTACTAGTAAGAAGAATTTCCTGATTCTAGTCATGTAGTCTCCAGGCATCAGTTATGTTACATAAATCAAAAGGTTAACAATTGGCTTGTACATATATAATAAAGTCTGTCTACTATAAACAGTTACAGTGAGAAGCTCCTTCAGTTGAGGGCATGTGTACATACAGAGATATATGTATATAAATCTTTGTTTTGGAAACATACCACTCTTCCAGTTTTGGAAAAAATAAAAATACTGTATTGGGACACTGTAGCTGAATGCAGGGCAGTTCCTTCCATGTTAACGTGACCTAGAATCACATTATAAACCTTTAACCTTTGATCGCATCTGTAGATTCTTGGAGTGTTGTATATGTGTCTGGTAATTTGATAACATAAATCTATGTCACAAGATCAGGACAGAATTCTGGTTTATATAAATGTACTTAAACGGAGGTTTATATTCCAAAAATCTGATAAATTCTTCATTTTCACAGGTCATTCTCGGGCAAACATGATCCCATATAAACAGCCTCGCCAGACACGTGGAGGAAGCCCACCTAATGAACCAGAACCCCATCCAACCCCTCCTCCGCTTCCAAAGAAGAATCAGACACCTCGACAGACACCAGATAAGGCACTTGGGGCATTGCTGAGCATGGCTAACCCCACCTATGACACCGACCGTAGCTGGGAGACAGGTGGAACAGAGTCAGGAGACTCCATGGAGCGAGGTGGAGGGAAGATTGCTGAATTACAGGTTGAAGCCCTGCGTCGCTTCTATGCTCGCTGTGAGGACATCTTCATGGCAGGACAAAGAGAGCCCATTAGCTTTGGACTGGAAAGTTGGCCAGACTTTAGGCTGACAAGCCCCACACCATGCTGTCAAGCTGGAGATGCTGTATATTATCGAGCATCCTACGCACGGGACCCCAGAAACCTCTATGCTGTGAAGGTAATCTTTTCTTCCACATATTATGCAGTTGCATTGTTTTTTTCCTTTTATACTCCTGCCCAACTTTAGACAGTTTTTGTCATTACAAAAAAAACAATGACCCACACACACATATAGTCAGGCTATCTTTATTAATTAATAAGTAAAACAATAGCATAAAAAGATATAAAGGGAAGTATGATTCAATGAATGAACATACAGACTCACACCCAATATGTCGTCAAACTGTAGGTAAATGTCCATTATACAACAGTGACTTGTGTTGAGTACAATGCAAAATAAAGGGAAAAGGAAAAAAAGGTATAACATGGGGATCTCTATGTCCATGTCTAAAGGATATTCTATAGCATTTATTCCTATAATATATTTCCTATATACCCAAACGCATTACATGAAGCTTGAACACAGTAAATCATTGCATTTACCCGACGTTATCCCCACCATAATGAACACGTAGTATACAGACCACCAATGTGGGACTCCTTACACATATTTTGTGTTTGTTTTTTGAAAAAGGGAGAAGTGTTGATTTTTAGTCCAAAGTCTTCAGGAAATATGAGCACAAGCAGAAAGTGTGTAAGAGCTGGAGGAGTGATAAATGCTTTGTGGCGGTGAGGGAAGGAGTAGGAGATGAATATACTCTACCAGACTATAGAAATCTAACACCATTCATTGGTCTCCGTTACACATGTTTGTATACACTCACATGCATATACAGCAGCTCCTGTGTGCAGAGAGCATTTATTTTTTATTGTACTTTGTTTACTGTAAGCAAATTGTTATTGTCAGTAAATGTTTTTTGTTAACCCCTTAAGGACGCAGGGTTTTTCTGTTTTTGCATTTTCATTTTTTCCTCATCACAATCTAAAAATCATAACGCTTTCAATTTTGCACATAAAATTCCATATGATGGCTTATTTTTTGCGCCACCAATTCTACTTTGCAGTGACATTAGTCATTTTACCCAAAAATTCACGACGAAACGGAAAAAAAATTTATTGTGTGACAAAATTGAAGAAAATTTTTTATTTTGTAACTTTTGGGGGCTTCCGTTTCTACACAGTGCATTTTTCGGTAAAAATAACACCTTATCTTTATTCTGTAGGCCCATACAGTTAAAATGATATCTACTTATATAGGTTTGATTTTGTCGTACTTCGGAAAAAAATCATAACTACATGCAGGAAAATGTATATGTTAAAAATTCTCATCTTCTAACCCCTATAACTTTTTATTTTTCCTCGTATGGGCCGGTATGAGGACTAATTTTTTGCGCCGTGTTCTGAAGTTTTTATCGGTACCATTTTTGTATTGATAGGACTTTTTGATCACTTTTTATTCATTTTTTATGGTATAAAAAGTGACCAAAAATACACTATTTTGGACTTTGGAATTTTTTTGCGCATACGCCATTGACTGTGCGATTTAATTAACAATATATTTTTATAGTTCGGACATTTTCGCACGCAGCGATACCACATATGTTTATTTTTATTTACACTGGGTTTTTTTTTATCGGAAAAGGGGGGTGATTCAAACTTTTATTAAATGACCTTTGTTAACTTTTTTTTTTTCACTTTTTTTTTTTGCAGTGCTATAGCTCCCATAGGGAGCTATAGCACTGCACACACTGATCTCTTATGCTGATCCCTGCAAAGCCATAGCTTTGCATGGATCAGCGAGATAGGGGCTCGATTGCTCAAGCCTGTAGCTCAGGCTTGGAGCAATCAATCGGCGATCGGACACTGCGGAGACAGGTAAGGAGACCTCTGCCTGCGTCCCAGCTGATCGGAACATCGCAATTTTATCGCGATGTCCCGATCAGCCTGACTGAGCTGCCGGGAAGCACTTACTTTCGTTTTCAGATGCGGCGGTCAACTTTGATTGCCGCGTCTGAAGGGTTAACAGCGCGCGGCACAACGATCGATGCCACGCGCTGTTAGGCCAGGGTCCTGGCTATGATTAGCAGCCGGGACCGACCTGGTGTGATGCGGGGTCACGGCGTGACCCCGTTTAAAACACCGGGCGTAGGGCGTACAGGTACGCCCTATGTCCTTAAGGAGTTAAAGAAGCACTCCAGAATTTTTTTTTTGCTTATATAGTGCAGCAGTCTGTTCTTAGAAAATAGTGTAGTTCACACTACATGCAATTTTCATATTTTTTTTATTTATAGTGTGCCTTTTAGAGAAATATTGGTATGAGGAGAAAGTGATTTGACCTATAATTATAATTGATGTGTTTTATGAAGATTTGAAGTCTTTGATGCGTTCACATGTTGCATTTTTTTTCACAGAATTTTGGCCATGTTTTTTCTGCCATTTTCCCAAATTTCTGCAAAAATGACATGTTTATACCGCAATTGCATTAAATACCGTATATACTCGAGTATAAGCCGAGTTTTTCAGCACGATTTTTCGTGCTGAAAACACCCCCCTCGGCTTATACTCGAGTGAACTCCCCCACCCGCAGTGGTCTTCAACCTGCGGACCTCCAGAGGTTTTAAAACTACAACTCCCAGCAAGCCAGGGCAGCCATCGGCTGTCCGGGCTTGCTGGGAGTTGTAGTTTTGAAACCTCCGGAGGTCCGCAGGTTGAAGACCACTGCGGCCTTCAACATCATCCAGCCCCCTCTCACCCCCCTTTAGTTCTGAGTACTCACCTCCGCTCGGCGCTGGTCCGGTCCTGCAGGGCTGTCCGGTGAGGAGGTGGTCCGGTGGGATAGTGGTTCCGGGCTGCTATCTTCACCGGGGGCGCCTCTTCTCCGCGCTGCGGGCCCGGCCTCAGAATAGTCACGTTGCCTTGACAACGACGCAGAGGTGCGTTCATTGCCAACGTACTTCTACGTCGTTGTCAAGGCAACGCCTCTATTCCGGGCCGGAAGCGCGGAGAAGAGGCGCCCCCAGTGAAGATAGCAGCCCGGAACCACTATCCCACCGGACCACCTCCTCACCGGACAGCCCTGCAGGACCGGACCAGCGCCGAGCGGAGGTAAGTACTGTACAGAACTAAAGGGGGGTGAGAGGGGGCTGGATGATGTTGAAGGCCGCAGTGGTCTTCAACCTGCGGACCTCCGGAGGTTTCAAAACTACAACTCCCAGCAAGCCCGGACTGCCCGGGCTTGCTGGGAGTTGTAGTTTTGAAACCTCTGGAGGTCCGCAGGTTGAAGACCACTGAGGGCGAATGATGAGAAGAGGATGATGAAGGATGAAGGAAGTGTGGGGATGATGAAGGGGGGTGGGGATGATGACAAGGGGATGATGAAGGGGGGATGTGTGGGATGATAAGGGGATGATGAAGGGGGGATGATAAGGGGATGATGAAGGGGGGATGTGTGGGATGATGACAAGGGGATGATGAAGGGGGGATGTGTGGGATGATAAGGGGATGATGAAGGGGGGATGTGTGGGATGATAAGGGGATGATGAAGGGGGGATGTGTGGGATGATGACAAGGGGATGATGATGAGGATGTTAATGATGGGTCTGGATGATGACAGGGGGGGATGAGGTATTTCCCACCCTAGGCTTATACTCGAGTCAATAACTTTTCCTGGGATTTTGGGTTGAAATTAGGGGTCTCGGCTTATACTCGGGTCGGCTTATACTCGAGTATATACGGTAGTACTCTTTTTACAGTGGGAACATACTTGCAAAAATGCAATGTGTGAACATGGGCTCAAGGGAGGTGTATATTATATACCTTGATTCTTTAGAGACAGCTGCAGCAGCAGTATACGGATACAGCTAATAGGAGAAGGGTCTGTGAGCTAGCAGAAATAATCTAATAAGTGATGATGTCATCCTGTAGTTCACAGGAAGTCAGCTGACCTAGCACTGATCACTTCCTTTGACACATTAGGCCATGTAATTTTCTGTGGGTCAGACTGGTGATTACATGACGAACTTACAGTAATGAAATGCATACAGTGCAGACCAAAAGTTTGGAAACACCTCATTCAGAGTTTTCTTTATTTTCATGACTATGAAAATTGTAGATTCACACTGAAGGCATCAAAACTATGAATTAACACATGTGGAATTATATACATAACAAAAAAGTGTGAAACAACTGAAAATATGTCATATTCTAGGCTCTTCAAAGTAGCCACCTTTTGCTTTGATTACTGCTTTGCACTCTAATTTTCTTGATGAGCTTCAAGAGGTAGTTACCTGAAATGGTCTTCCAACAGTCTTGAAGGAGTTCCCAGAGATGCTTAGCACTTGTTGGCCCTTTTTGCCTTCACTCTGCTTTCCAGCTCACCCCAAACCATCTTGATTGGGTTCAGGTCCGGTGACTGTGGAGGCCAGGTCATCTGGCGCAGCACCCCATCACTCTCCTTGGTCAAATAGCCCTTACACAGCCTGGAGGTGTGTTTGGGGTCATTGTCCTGTTGAAAAATAAATTATGGTCCAACTAAACGCAAACCAGATGGAATAGCATGCCGCTGCAAGATGCTGTGGTAGCCATGCTGGTTCAGTATGCCTTCAATTTTGAATAAATCCCCAATCCCCAAATGCCAAGAGTGTGCAAAGCAGTAATCAAAGCAAAAGGTGGCTACCTTGAATAATATGACATATTTTCAGTAGTTTCATACTTTTTTGTTATGTATATAATTCCACATGTGTTAATTCATAGTTTTGCCGCCTTCAGTGTGAATCATAAATTTTCATAGTCATGAAAATAAAGAAAACTCTGAATGAGAAGGTGTTTCCAAACCTTTGGTCTGTACTGTACATGCTTCTGTGCTAGTATAAAACAAATAACGCTGTATGACTAGTGATGGTGAGTTTGCATGAAATGGACAAAAAACACAACAACCCTAGAGTGCTTTTTTGCCCATCCGCCTTTACTCTGCTCATTTAACATTGAGTTTTGTTTATTTTCAGATTTGCCGCAGTAAATCTAAGCAAGCCCAGCGGGAATACTACCACTGCCTGGCTGTTCGACAGGGCCTCACTGAACATTTCAATATCCAGCAGGATTGTGGGCAATTTCTGGCTGAGGTACCTGCACGTTTACTACCCTGGGAGGACCCTACTGTATCAGAGGAAGAGGAGGAGGAGGAGGACGAGGAAGAAGGAGAAAATGTAGAGGTCTCCAAAAAAGGAAAAGAGAAAGCAAACCTAACGCAGAAGCAGAGTTCTCCTAACAATCAAGGCTCATTGGGCAAACGGAGGAGTAGGGTGGTAGTTATTACCAGAGAACCTCCCAGACAGACACTTGCAGATTTTGTTCGGGAGGGTGACAAAGCGCACCGTAGGGAGCCAGAGCTGTATGAACGACAAGTGTGTCTGCTGTTGCTTCAGCTCTGTGGAGCTCTGGAGCATTTGAAGGCACAAGGTATTACTCACTGTGATCTTCGTCTAGATAACCTTTTGCTTGCCAGCTGCCGCCCTGGCGATTCAGGATGTAGTTGTTGTTACAGGTCTACCACAGATGCATCAAAAGAGCAGGTAAAGGAGACAAGCCCTTCTGAACAAAGAGCATTCCCAACTTGTGCAGGTCGACTGCTTCTCACCAACTTTATCCAAGCTAAATTGAAGAGCCAAAGTGTTTGGCGTCCTCAGGGCCTAGGCGATCCTTCACGTATGGCTCCTGAAATTGTGGGAGCAACACAGTACCGAAGAAGCGATGAGTTTCAGACAGGGATCCTCATCTATGAAATGTTGCACTTACCCAATCCTTTCCATGATGGGGGTTTGAAGGAAAGAGAATATGGACCCTGTGACTTACCAGCTGTGCCACGCCGCTCTCCATATTCACGTGGCTTGGGGAGATTGGCAGGGCTTCTTTTGCAGCATAGCCCTTCAGATCGGCTACAGGTGGGGCAAGCCAAGGCTGCTCTGCGCTGTTTAATTTGGGGCCCTCGAGAAGAAGTTCTGCAAGGATCAGGATCTCTACATAACTGGCTGGAAGTTAAGAGGACATTGTTACTAATAAGACTAGCAGAGCGAGCTTTAGAGAAAGAGGGTGGAGTGACTCTGGAGGACTGGTTGTGCTGTCAGTACCTGGCATTCGGCACAGCCCAGGGACTGGCACAGACACTACGGCTACTGGAACAAAACTGAATGGCATAGTCCTCCCCTGACTTTTCCCAACATGGTCTGTGTGCAATAGCTGGGAATACCCCAGAAGGCTCCGTTTAAGAAGCTTGAATGTCCAGTGTTATACCACTCCTTCCTGCACAGTCAGGCAGATACCTAAGCAGACATTACACTCACATGTGGGTTCTCATGTACACCAACTTGCATGCCTCAAAAAACAACGGACTTGGTATAGACATTGTAAAGCGTATTTACAAGCAAGTATATTCCATTTTATTAACAAGTTTTTAAAACCACCCCTTTTCATACAACCATTTTAATGCTGCCAGCAGCCATCTTTTACCATTTACATTTCCTAAGGGTTTGTGTATTACAGTCTACTGCTTATAACAAGATAGCACCATTAAAGGCCACATGAGGGACACCCCATAAAAAGTATTACTACATCCTCACTCCACAGAGGTACAGACAGGTCAACGTACCCCTGAGAGAGGAATACATAAACCAAAGCCATGACACACGGCACACGTGGCGCACGGCACTGCTGATTCACTATATACATACGCACATAATCTGCCAGACTGTGGGGGAGAAATTACCAGAACTAGTATTAATATGAAATGTTTTATTCTTAATGCTTTTAATACCATAAATTCATATTTATATTTATATGCAACTACACATGCAGTATCCTTAAAATTTAAAAACCACACCCATAGTGTTAAATTCATATATAGAACTATATACAGTATACACGATGTGAAGACAGAAGTGTCCTTGGCGCTTCACGTTCCTAATCTTATGGGGAGTAGGCGCAGGTATGCCCCTTACAGAGCCCCACTGCTCGGTAATTCCTCTGTTATAGGAGGCGAGGGGAGCAGAGGTGGTCATCTGGTACAGGTGTCCCATGCTCCAATGCCTCCTTTCCTTTTTTTGTTTTTGTTGTGGTACTTTTCCCCATCTATACTGCTGATGTTCCTACTGTTGCTGTGTTAATAAATCTGTTTTATGGCACTGGTATTGGTGTGTGTGTATTCTCTTAAAGAAGTGTTTCCTAACCAGGTTACCTCCAGCTGTTGCAAAACTACAACTCCCAGCATGCCCGGACAGCAGTTGTAGTTTTGCAACAGGAGTTGTAGTTTTGCAACAGCTGGAGGCTCCCTGGTTGGGAAACACTATTTTATAGGATATAGCTATAATAAATAAGAATATAGCTATAATAGGTGAAAGAGAATCAGGGACCGTCCTAGTGACTTGTGGTTCAGGCAGCATGAAAGTGATGACAGGTTCCTTTTCTTTAAGTTAACGTGAACTAAATGATTTATTATTAAAAAAAAAAATCCTAAAAAATCATTGGTCATTTTTGCTTGTCCAGTTGTCCATAACATGTCCTGGGTTTTTATCATAGCAAAATGAAATTATAAAGAATTTTCAATTTTTCACCAAAAATAATTTTTTAGGGTGGTTTTGCCATAGATTTTGTGGTAAAGTACAATTGGTGGTGCAAAAAACAAAAAGTTCAAAAATGAAAAAACCCTTTGTCCTTAAGGGGTTAATAGGTTGCATGTCATGTGATAGATATGGTACTAGTACACATTTTTTTAAATTACACTTTAGTACACCACTTTATATGGTTCTTCCTCTGCCACTTTTTAACGTGTTGCGCAAAAATGTAATTTTTTTTAAATTGCTGTCAGTTTTGTAAGCTGGTCGGGGCTGATGTATGTTTGCAGTATAATTGAGGGCATTGCGCCAAACTTGAGTTTTGTTTTTTTAAGTCGCACTTTATAAATCATGAACCACTGCAAAGCCTAAAACCAAAAGTGTACCAAAGTAATTTTAGTCAAAGAGGTGGAGCAGCAAAAAGTTGCACAAATTGGAGATTTTCCTATCCTAGGTGACGGAAAATATGATTTTTATGAAAAACAGGAGGCCTGGCATTATATGTATTTTCTTTCTTTACTGAAAAGCTTAGCAGCAAGAAAAAACATTTCTTAAGTGTTAGAATATAGCAAAAATCTTAGTGGATACACTGGTGTAACCAAGGGTGCTATACAACAACCAGTGGCCAATCACATAACAGCCATGGTGATATAAGGCATTGCTTGACTGGACTCTTCCTCTTTCTTTGATGCTGATAACAAACAAATGTCTAGCTCAATAAAACTGTTCAGAATAACTTCTTGAAACAGCTACAGGTCTCTGAAAGATGTGGAGGTTCTCATTCTATCAGGAGTCTGTAGAAGAAAGACATTTCTTGAAAACGTAACTAGAATCTGGATGGATAGAATCTGTTTTGGATTCATAAGTCCGTAAACACCGAACTACACAGAGTTTATCATGATTAGGAAAAGAGGGATAGAACACTTGTTGAATATTAGTATTTGTTCGTCTATGTATAGTAAAATAAACTCCATTAGGGGAATATTGCCTATGAGAAATATCGAGAGCTTTAACATCCGATATTCTCTTGATAGAAATGAGAAAAAGGAGAGTAGAAAGCTTGAAAGATAAAAGTTTTAATGATAACGAATAATTATTCTCCCAAGATGTAAATAAATTAAGAATTAAATTGACGTCCCAAGTAACTTGGTATCTAGGAGCGGGAGGACGTCTGAAACGTATTCCTTTTAGGAGTTTACAAACAAACGGATGTTTTCCTAGGGGAAAATAATTAATAGGAGAATGATAAAAGGATATGACCGAACGATAAAGATTCAGAGTATGATAGGCTTTACCTGTTGCAAAGGATTCAGAAAGATAATTTAGGATATGAGGGATAGATGCACATAATGGATCCACATCCCGTTGTGTGCACCAATCAACCCAAAGTTTCCAGGCTGATCTGTAAGCAGTCCTGATCATAGGCGTGCGCACGGGGTGTGCCGGGTGTGCGCAGGCACACCCTAATCACTGCGGCCCGCTGCTGCAGGACTTTTTTTTTTTCTTCTCACTACTAAACCCCAGCCCCACCGGACATCCCCGACAACACCAGCCAAAGGACGGGGATAGATTGGCCGGAGCCGCAAATTAAAAAAAAAAATGCATTTTTAAACATCCGGTGTGCCCTGGAAGACTTTCAGGGCACACCGGATGTTTAAAAATGCATTTTTTTTTATTTGCGGCTCAGGCCGCTCTATCCCCCTGTCCTCCGAGCCACTCTATCCCCTTCCTCTGGGCCGCTCTATCCCCTTCCTCTGGGCCGCTCTATCCCCTTCCTCCGGGCCGCTCTATCCCCGTCCTCCGGCCGCTCTATCCCCTTCCTCCGGGCCGCTCTATCCCCCGTCCTCCGGCCGCTCTATCCCCCTGTCCTCCGGGCCGCTCTATCCCTTTCCTCTGGGCCGCTCTATCCCCTTCCTCTGGGCCGCTCTATCCCCTTCCTCTGGGCCGCTCTATCCCCTTCCTCTGGGCCGCTCTATCCCCATCCTCCGGCCACTCTATCCCCCCTTCCTCTGGGCCACTCTTTTCCCCTTCCTCCGGGCCGCTCCTCCCCCTTCCCCGGCCGCGCACACTGCTGCGCTAACTGCAGACGCAGGGGCTGCCCCGCAGCTGCGCAAGTCTCCTTCCATTCCTGGAATGATCCTGGCTGCAACTCCTGGCACCGAGTGTCCATTCCTCGGCATGAGGAAGAAGTGGACGATGGTGCAAAGTGTGCAGCAGGTGGGAGTGGACGTGCCCGGCCTCTGACCCCAACATGGCTGCCGCAGGTGAGAAAAGTGCACAGACCGAGAACGGGAGGGGGGTGGGATGTGTGTAATATGTATGTATGATGTGTGTAATATGTATGTATGATGTGTGTAATATGTATGTATGGTGTGTGTATTATGTATGTATGGTGTGTGTATTATGTATGTATGGTGTGTGTATTATGTATGTATGTATGGTGTGTGTATTATGTATGTATGTATGGTGTGTGTATTATGTATGTATGTATGGTGTGTGTATTATGTATGTATGTATGGTGTGTGTATTATGTATGTATGTATGGTGTGTGTATTATGTATGGTGTGTGTATTATGTATGTATGTATGGTGTGTGTATTATGTATGTATGGTGTGTGTATTATGTATGTATGTATGTATGGTGTGTGTATTATGTATGGTGTGTGTAATATGTATGTATGATGTGTGTAATATGTATGTATGATGTGTGTAATATGTATGTATGGTGTGTGTATTATGTATGTATGGTGTGGTATTATGTATGTATGTATGGTGTGTGTAATATGTATGTATGGTGTGTGTAGTATGTATGTATGGTGTGTGTAGTATGTGTGTATGGTGTGGTATTATGTATGTATGGTGTGTGTATTATGTATGTATGTATGGTGTGTGTATTATGTATGTATGTATGGTGTGTGTAATATGTATGTATGGTGTGTGTATTATGTATGTATGGTGTGGTATTATGTATGTATGTATGGTGTGTGTAATATGTATGTATGGTGTGTGTAGTATGTGTGTATGGTGTGGTATTATGTATGTATGTATGTATGGTGTGTGTGTAATATGTATGTATGATGTGTGTAATATGTATGTATGGTGTGTGTATTATGTATGTATGTATGGTATGTGTATTATGTATGTAGGTATGGTGTGTGTGTAATATGTATGTATGATGTGTGTAATATGTATGTATGATGTGTGTAATATGTATGTATGGTGTGTGTATTATGTATGTATGTATGGTGTGTATTATGTATGTATGTATGGTGTGTGTATTATGTATGTAGGTATGGTGTGTGTGTAGTATGTAGGTATGGTGTGTGTGTGTAATATGTATGTATGATGTGTGCAATATGTATGTATGATGTGTGTAATATGTATGTATGATGTGTGTAATATGTATGTATGTATGGTGTGTGTAATATGTATGTATGGTGTGTGTAATATGTGTGTATGGTGTGTGTAGTATGTGTGTATGGTGTGTGTAGTATGTGTGTATGGTGTGTGTATTATGTATGTATGGTGTGTTTAGTATGTGTGTATGATGTGTGTGATATGTATGTATGGTGTGTATTATGTATGTATGATGTATTTATGTATGATGTGTGTGTGTATATATATAATGGATTTGTGTATGTATTATGTATGGTGTGCATATGTATGTATTATGTTTGTATTTATGCATCATATATATATATATATATATATATATATATATATGTGGGGGAACTATATTGCACCTAATGTGGGGAACTATATTGCACCTAATGTGGGGAACTATATTGCACCTAATGTGGGGGAACTGTACTGCACCTAATGTGGGGGAACTATATTGCACCAAATGTAGGGTAACTATACTGCACCTAATGTGGGGGAACTATATTGCACCTAATATGGGGGAACTATACTGCACCTAATGTGGGGGAACTATATTGCACCTAATGTGGGGGAACTTTACTGCACCTAATGTGGGGGAACTGTACTGCACCTAATGTGGGGAACTATACTGCACCTAATGTGGGGGAACTATACTGCACCTAATGTGGGGGAACTATACTACACCTAATGTGGGGGAACTGTACTGCACCTAATGTGGGGGAACTATATTGCACCTGTGGAGGAACTGTACTACTAACCTAATGTGGGGGAACTATACTGCCAACCTAATGGGGGGGAACTATACTGCCAACCTAATGTGGGGGAACTGTACTACTAACCTAATGTGGGGGAACTATACTGCACCTAATGTGGGGGAACTATATTGCCAACCTAATGTGGGGGAACTGTACTACTAACCTAATGTGGGGAACTATACTGCCAACCTAATGTGGGGGAACTGTACTTCTAACCTAATGTGGGGGAACTATACTGCACCTAATGTGGGGGAACTATATTGCCAACCTAATGTGGGGGAACTGTACTACTAACCTAATGTGGGGGAACTAAACTGCACCTAATGTGGGGGAACTATATTGCCAACCTAATGTGGGGGAACTGTACTACTAACCTAATGTGGGGGAACTATACTACACCTAATGTGGGGGAACTATATTGCCAACCTAATGTGGGGGAAATATATTTCCATCCTAATGTGGGAGATTTATACTGCCAACCTAATGTGGGGGAACTATACAAAAATATAAAATTGTACTATTTTGATCCCTACAGCACTTTTATTTTTCTGTATATGGGGATGTAAGGGTCATTTTTAGCGCTGTGATTTGTAGTTTTTATCGGTACCATTTTATTTTTTTTGCTTTTTAGATATTTTTTATGATATTTGAAGTGACTAATAGTGCTAATCTGATTAGTGCACTATTACAACTTTTGGGACCCCACTTCTGATTTTGCCCAGGGCCAGGTTAAGCCTAAAACTGGCCCTGGATACAATCCTCCTACACTATGCAAGCAAGAGTGTGTGTGTGTGTGTGTGTATATGTATGTGTGTGTGTGTGTGTATATATATATATATATATATATATATATATATATATATACACATACATAAACACACACACACGCATGCGCGGAGTGAGTTTGTGCTTTAGGGTGCACACCCTAATGCAATAGGCTGCGCACGCCTATGGTCCTGATACCTGGAGCCCAGGCATCTGAGAGGATATCTCTAGTTGTTTGAGAAAGATCTGGTTCTGAGAAGATTGGCCTGAAATTAGCCATGCAACTAGTGGAAGCTGATTGGATAGAATTAGAGGATGAGGGTTCCCTGCTGGGTCCAAAAGAATGTTCGGAAAGAGAGGAAGGATCCTCGGAACGTCTACCAACATTCCCAGGATCTGTGGAAACCATGGTTTGGATGGCCACCATGGGGGGATCAGAACCAAAGTTGCTTTTTGAATGGAAACTTGTACTAGAATTCTGGGAATGAGGGGAGAAAGGGGGAAAAGCATATAGAATCTTCGATGGCCAGATTTGAAGAAGAGCGTCTGTCCCCAATGACTCTGGATCCAGACGCCAACTGAAAAACAAAGAGAGTTGACAATTGAGTCTGGAAGCAAAGAGGTCTAGATGAAGAGGACCCCATAATAGATTTATCTGTTGAAAAATGGAATGATCTAGTTTCCAATCGCTGGAATCTATTAGATATCGGGAGTTCCAATCAGCTACCGTATTGGAAAGGCCTGGAAAGATATTTGGCTTTGAGGACTATGTTTCTGTCTAGACAAAAGTGCCAAAGATCTTTGGCAATATTGTCTAACATTGAGGATTTTGTTCCTCCCAATCGGTTGAGATACTGGACGGCAGATATGTTGTCCATGCGTAATAGAATGCAGCAATGAGATTTGTCCTTTGCAAAGCACTTCAGGGCAAAGAGTCCAGCCGTAAGTTCCAGACAATTTATGTGTAACTGAGATTCTAGAGGAGACCATTTGCCTCTGGTGGACAAAAGACTACAGCGAGCTCCCCAACCAAGAAGACTCGCATCTGATTCCAAAATCGAGTCTGGAAGGGAGTTGAAAATAGTCTTCCCGTTCCATTCTTGCATATATTGTAGCCACGACGAATTTTGTCTGAATATCCAAGGCCTTCTCTCAAGTGTTGTATCTTTAAACATTGTAGAGCTCGATAATGTAACGGGGCCGGAAAAATTGCCTGAATGGATGTGGATAGAAGACCTACAACGCTAGCTATTGCACGAAGGGAGATTCGATCCTTGTTGAGTAAAGAACGAATCTCCTTCTGAATAGTTTTCAATTTCTTCGTAGGAAGGCTTAAGAGGGTTGTCCGGGTATTGATTAGGAAACCCAGAAATTCTATCTCTGGAGAGGGTATAAGGATCGATTTGTCGTAATTGATCAGAAACCCGATGATTCAGAAGGAATAGGGTCCATTCCATATGGAGATTGGCCTGATTGCTTGAATTGGCCATAATGAGGATGTTGTCCAAATAAATTATGAGACGAACACCTCAGGACCGTAATAATGCTATCACTGGTTTCATCAATTTGATGAAGCACCAGGGGCCTGAAGAAAGCCCGAAAGAAAGGCAAGTGAATTGACATTTTTTGTTGTTCCAAATGAATTGAAGAAAAGACTGGTAAGAGGGATGATTCGGAACTGTAAGGTAAGCATCTTTAAGGTCGATTTTTTATCAGCCAATCGTTTTGACGTAAGATATCTCTTAATAGATGGATACCTTCCATCTTGAAGTGTCGATAATGTACAAAATTGTTTCGAATTTTCAGATTTATTACCGGCCAATAACCAGTATCCTTCTTTTTCACTAAAAAGAGGTTGCTGACAAAACCCAGAGAGTTTAGAGGGACTTGAATAATCGCATGTTTGGCACACAGATCTTTTATCTCTAAGTTTATTAGACATTGATCCTCTTTTGAAAATTGGATAGGATGAGGATTTTTCGTTTGTAGGGGACTGGAAACAAACTCAATATGGTAGCCCTTCACAGTGTTGAGTATCCATTGGTCGGAAGAGATCCCTTCCCAATAATGGGAAAAATGTAGGAGTCTTCCGCCCACAGGAAGATGGGAAGAAGTTGTGAGATATTGGCTTACCTTGAGGTCTGGAACGTATGGAGCTTCATTGTCCTCCATGGATGTCCCCGGTGGGGGAACGTTTGAAGGTAGATCTATCTGGATAGGTGGGGCCTCTATATTGTGCTCTATAATGTGTGTTTCAGCTGGGAAAACGGCCCCTGCTTCTCCCGGCCCGGCCAAAAGTTTTTGTAGGGAAAACCTTTTTTTAGTGAGGCTTGAGCCTTATCAGAGATGAAAACAAGCTCACGTACTTTGAAATTTCTTTTATGAATTGCTCTCTGAAGAGGAAACCTTCAGTGGGAGAAGAAGGTTGGGTGGAGGCCAAATGAGTTAATTGAGGATCGAGCTTCATGAGTATAGCTCACCTCCTTTCAATACAAAAAGCTTCATTCACATTTCCAAACAGACATATCCCTCTCTGTGCCCAACCCCTAAGAGTATTAATGTCTAATGGAGTGCCAGTGTTAAAGGCATTCCCTGATAAGTCTACAATTTTTGTAAGGGGACCTAATAGATCTAAAAATTTGTCCTGACAAAACTTCGGTTGATCCCTTTTTTGGGATTTTTTCCAGATTTTTGGATATACTTAACTAAAATTGGGTCCATTCTCCAGATCTAGGATGCTTGATCTGGGAAGGGTCGAAAAAAGGTAGTCCGTGACCGTCTAGAACGGCAGAATCAGAAAATCATCATCATTATCATAGTCGTCATCAATATTAGGTTGATTAGAGGCATGCTTGACCAGTGTGTCATAACACTCCTCCCGGGTAGAGGGTCCTGGATGAGATTGATTAGCATCATCATTATGGCTGCACGTGGTAGGCAAGCAGTCATTAAATTCCAGACCTCTTTCATTAGATGTAATTTTTCTATGCTTAGAGGAAAGAAGGTCGTCATTAGTAAAATGCCTCTTTTTTTACTTAGCTTTTTGAAATTGCCTAACCTGATGTGCTTGTTGAGGAGAAGTCTGAGTTATCGCCATAGCGACAGACTTAGCTATAGAGTCATGCATTGCTGCCATAGCATTATTAACTGCTGTGTGAACGGACCGTGAAACAGAATGGTCTATCAGTAACTGAATCTGGTCATTAGACATGTAATCAGAATTATTTGTGCCCTGAGGTTGTTCAGAGGACATAGTGAAAAAATATATTGGTAAATAATTAATATATATAATATACTATATGTATATAATTTATATATAGTAGCTAAAATATAGTAGAATTGCTAGTAAATATAATTATATCTCAATAATGGTAGAAAGTATAATAATTATTACTGTAAGGATATAAAGTTAATATAATGTCCTGAAAAGTATATGCAAAGGTCTTGTCTCTGACAGGAGCAGAATGGAATGGGAGCTCTCAGTTAACGCAGAGTAGTATGTCTGACAGGAAGACAGAGCGGCCGATTGTGACAGGACTTCACAGCTGATGCAGCGGAGTGCGTCTGACAGAAGAGGGCGGGAACGGTTCAAGTGATCACTACTTGAGCCAAGGACTCGCGAGATTACGCGGAGCCACGCGAACACAGGGCAAAGATGGAGACCTGAATATACAGCAAGGAAACAGAGTAGGTGGAAAGAGGACATGTGAAAAGAAATGATAATGAAAGATTAATGAGCTTGGACTCCAATATTGTTGAGTGGATTAGGCAGTGGCGAGTAACAGACAACAGAGGGTTGTAGTCAATGTAGAATATTCAGAGCAAGGTCTTGTCACCAGTGGGATACCTCAGGGATCTGTACTGGGACCAATATTGTTTAATATCTTCATTAGTGATATTACAGAAGGTCTCGATGGTAAGGTATGTCTTTTTGCTGATGACACAAAGATATGTAACAGGGTTGATGTTCCTGTAGGTATACGCCAAATGGAAAAGGATTTAGGCAAACTAGAAGAATGGTCAGAACTCTGGCAACTGAAATTTAATGTGGATAAGTGCAAGATAATGCACCTGGGGCGTAAAAACCCTCAGGCAGAATATAGATTATTTGACACAGCCCTGACCTCAGTATCTGAGGAAAGGGATTTAGGAGTAATTATTTCAGAAGACTTAAAGGTAGGAAGACAATGTAATAGAGCAGCAGGAAACGCTAGCAGAATGCTTGGAGGTATAGGGAGAGGTATAAGCAGTAGAAAGAGAGAAGTGCTCATGCCGCTGTACAGAACACTGGTGAGACCTCATTTGGAGTATTGTGCGCAGTACAGGAGGCCGTATCTCCAGAAGGATATAGATACTCTAGAGAGAGTTCCAAGAAGAGCTACTAAACTAGTACATGGATTGCAGGATAAAACTTACCAGGAAAGGTTAAAGGACCTTAACATGTATAGCTTGGAAGAAAGAAGAGACAGAGGGGATATGATAGAGACTTTTAAATACATAAAGGGAATCAACACAGTAAAGGAGGAGAGCATATTTAAAAGAAGAAAAACTACCACAAGAGGACATAGTTTTAAATTAGAGGGGCAAAGGTTTAAAAGTAATATCAGGAAGTATTACTTTACTGAGAGAGTAGTGGATGCATGGAATAGCCTTCCTGCAGAAGTGGTCGCTGCAAATACAGTGAAGGAGTTTAAACATGCATGGGATAAGCATAAGGGTATCCTTCATATAAGATAGGGCCAGGGACTATTCATAGTATTCAGATTATTGGGCAGACTAGATGGGCCAAATGGCTCTTATCTGCCGACACATTCTATGTTTCTATAATGTTGCTAAAATACTATTAGGTAAATGAAAAAGGGGGGGGGGATTATAGATAATAAAATTATGAAAGTGTATTATAAAAGTTTATATAGATAATAACAGACAGAGCTAGGTTAATTATTATTAGTAAGATAAAAAGGGGATATGAAAGGAGTGAATGCGGAGAAAGTACATCGAACAACACAGTATGCTTATCTATTTGCAAGCTTTAGCAGCAAAGAAAGAGGGAGAGTCCAGTCAAGCAATGCCTTATATCACCTGGGCTGTTATGTAATTGGCCACTGGTTGTTGTATAGCACCCTTGGTTACACCTGTGTATCCACTAAGTTTTTTGCTTTATTCTAACACTTAAGAAACATTTTTTCTTGCTGCTAAGCTTTTCAGTAAAGAAAGAAAATGCATATAATGCGAGGCCTCCTGTCTTGCCATCACATTTTGATTACTCCAAAAGCATTATTCTATTGTTGCTCATCTTTCTCTTGCTTGCCTCATACTCTAGTAGAAGTGAACTTATCGAGTCAGGCAACTTTCTTGGTTCCCTTTCAGTTCTATTTGAGCTTATTTGTTGTAGGTTGGTAGTTTGTGGTCTGGTTTGGGATTTCTATACTGGGAGGGTCTGGTTTGGAGTCTATAAACAAGTAGGGGGGTAAAGTATGGTCTATAAACAGAGAAAGACTGATCTGGGATTCGCAGAAAGGGTTGTTTTGGTCTGGAATCTGTTCCTGCTATCTTGTTCCTGTCTTTGGAATGCCCCTGGTGTCTCGTTTATAATGTATTGTAACAGACCTACATTTGCATACTGTGGATCCCCTGTGCTGCCATGGTGTAGCGTGAAACCCCAGTAAGGAATTCAGAGATTGCTACCTTTTACTGTGGTAGCTGCTTACATGGATACAGAGGAGTACAGAAGGATGTATAGCAGGTCAGGGCAGGCAGAGGTCACTCGGAGTCGGATCACAAGCATAGGTCATGGTAGCAGACAGAGGAATAGAAAATTACTAAGCTGGGTCAAACACAGAAGAACCTTATTGCTTAAAGGGGTATTCCAGGAAAAAAAACTTTTTTTATATATATCAACTGGCTCCAGAAAGTTAAACAGATTTGTAAATTACTTCCATTAAAAAAAAATCTTAATCCTTCCAGTAATTAACAGCTGCTGAAGTTGAGTTGTTCTTTTCTGTCTGGCATCAGTGCTCTCTGCTGACATCTCTGCTTGTCTCGTGAACTGCACAGAGTAGAAGAGATTTGCTATGGGGATTTGCTTCTACTCTGGATAGTTCCCGAGACAGGTGTCATCAGAGAGCACTTAGACAGAAAAGGAGAACTCAACTTAAGCAGCTCATAACTACTGAAAGGATTAAGATTTTTTTAATAGAGGTAATTTACAAATCTGTTTAACTTTCTGGAGCCAGTTGATATATGAAAAAAAGTTTTTTCCTGGATAGCCACTGGCTGAAAGGTGTAGGTTCAGCAGAGCAAAGCTTGATGGGGTACTGGAAGTAGCAAAGTTGTCATCACTGCTGATGTATCAAAAAGACCAGCTTATGTGTAGAACAAGGGAGAGGTGAGTATATCTTGCAACAGCGGCCGGGGAACTTGACATTAACCTCTTAAGGCAGAATACGGACTGATCAGCTAGCACCGGACCATCCTCCCAAAACCAACGCACGGCAGGTGTATGGCGGCACCGAATGCAGGAACAAAGAAAGAAGATGCCAGCGAGGTATAGCGAATCCCAGGTTTATTACATGGATAAAAACAGGAACGGTAAACAATGGGTTACGCGTTTCAGGCGTGTAGCAGAACGTCCTTAGTCATACCATGGTATGACTAAGGGCGTTCTGCTACACGCCTGAAACGCATAACCCGTTGTTTACCTTTCCTGTTTTTATCCATTTATTAACCCTTCAGATGTGGCGATCAAAGTTGACCGCCGCGTCTGAAAGTGAAAATTAATGCTTCCGGCAGCTCAGTTGGGCTGATCGAGACATCGCGATGTCCCGATCAGCTAGGACGCGAGCGGAGGTCCCCTTACCTTGCTCAGTCGCGTCCGATCTGGGTTTGATTGCTACAAGCCTGAGCAACAGGCTTGAGCAATCGAGCCCCTATCTCGCTGATCCATGCAAAGCTATGGCTTTGCAGGGATCAGCATAAGAGATCAGTGTGTGCAGTGCTATAGGTCCCTATGGGAGCTTTAACACTGCAAAAGAAAAGTGAAAAAAAAAAAAGTTAACAAAGGTCATTTAACCCCTTCCCTAATAAAAGTTTGACTCACCCCCCTTTTCCCATAAAAAAAAAACTGTGTAAATAGAAATAAACATATGTGGTATCGCCGCATGCGGAAATGTCCAAACTATAAAAATATATCGTTAATTAAATCGCAAAATTCCAAAGTCCAAAATAGCGTATTTTCGGTCACTTTTTATATTTCGAAAAAATGAATATAAAGCGATCAACACGGCACAACTTCACAAACTTAAGAACACGGCACAAAAAATGAGTCCTCATACCGGCCCGTACGCAGAAAAATATAAAAGTTATAGGGGTTAGAAGATGAGAATTTTTAGCATATACATTTTCCTGCATGTAGTTATGATTTTTTTTCCAAAGTACGACAATATCCAACCTATATAAGTAGGGTATCATTTTAACCGTATGGACCTACAGAATAAAGATAAGGTGTTATTTTTACCGAAAAATGCACTGCGTAGAAACGGAAGCCCCAAAATTCACAAAATTAAATATTTTCTTCAATTTTGTGGCACAATGAATTTGTTTTCCGTTTCGCTGTGGATTTTTGGGTAAAATTACTAATGTCACTGCAAAGTAGAATTTGTGGTGCAAAAAATAAGCCATCATATGGAATTTTATGTGCAAAATTGAAAGCGTTATGATCTTTAGAAGGTGATGAGGAAAAAATGAAAATGCAAAAACGGAAAAACGCTGAGTCCTTAAGGGGTTAATGAAGTGCAAACACTTGCCTTAAACAAACAACAAATGTATTGATAAAGGGTGTGGGGATTGATTTATGAAATTTCTCCACTTGTTCCTGAACAAAAAAGTAGAAGATAACAAAGACAACCTAGTTCACTGGTATGTTAAAGCGGGTTGTGCCACAAATTCTTATTACATTTCTCTATTCAATTGTGCAAACTGCAAAACATTCCTTTTTCTGCTAGAAAATTATGTTTTGTGTAAGCTATCGGAAAAATGGAATTTTGTACTTTTGGCCTTAAAGGGGTAATCCACTTGACAACATTTTTTTTAAATCAACTGGTGCCAGAAAGTTAAAAAGATTTGTAAATTACTTCTATTAAAAAATCGTAATCTTCCCAGTGCTTATCAGCTGCTGTTATGATCCACAATAATTTATTTTCTTTTTTAATTTCCTCTTTGCCTGACCACAGTGCTCTCTGCTGACACCTCTGTCCATGTCAGGAGGCAGGAGAGGTTTGCTATTTGTGATTTGTTCCTATTCTGGACAGTTCCTAAAATGGACAGAGGTGCCCGCAGACAGCACTGTGGTCAGGCAGAAAGGAAATTCAGAAGGAAAAGAACTTCCTGGGGATCATAACAGCAGCTAAGAAGTACTGAAAGGATTAAGATTTTTTAATAGAAGTGAATTACAAATCTAAAAACAAATACAAGTAGGAGTGTGCGCTGAGAAAACAGTGCAAATAGATGAAAGATGAATTAGTTAGTAGGTATATGAACCTACCTTATAATAGCGATGTGTTATAGATGCTATTATGGAATGGACGTATGATGTAGACTGCTGGATGATGGATTATGCAACTGGTACAGTGTTCTAATGAATATGTAGGATAATAATAGAATCCAGGAAGAAAAGGAACTCCAGCTCCTCCAAAAAGTAACTAACGGTATACCGTTACTTTTTGGAGGAGCTGGAGTTCCTTTTCTTCCTGGATTCTATTCATACTGGCTACACGGCTTGACCTGCATCCGTGCTCCCCCACCAACTATCCTTCCAGTGGCAATTTCATTCACAAGGTGGTGAGCTGGTCTACATATATTTTTTCATGTAGGATAATAATGTTGCACGTGTGGAAAAGCTGATTTTTCGAGTACTGCAGCGCTGCAACTGTGGTCTTCTGATGTCCGTGATCTATTCCGGTAGATATCACGATCTTCTTGGCGGGACACTGGCTAGATGGAATAGGCCGTAGATAGTGACGTCACTATAGGAGCCTGTAAGGTCCACAGGGCTTAGTGATGACGCGTTTCGGAAGTACTGCGGGCTTCTTTCATCGGACCCGCCCAGTTTAGAAGAGGTTTGCTATGGAAATTTGCTTCTAAACTGGGCGGTTCCCGAGACACGTGTCATCAGAGAGCACTTAGACAGAAAAGGACAACCTAAACTTCAGAAGCTCATAAGTAATGAAAGGATTAAGATTTTTTAATAGAAGTAATTTACAAATCTGTTTAACTTTCTGGAGCCAGTTGATATATAAAAAAAAAAGTTTTTTTCCTGGAAAACCACAGCACTATGATGTACATTTACGTCAATTGTCATTAAGGGGTTAATTCTGTACTTGATGTCAGGAATTAATATTTTGTCAGTCTTACATGTTTTCTTTTAGCCCTAGTACTGTGTAAGAATTCATTTACACTCTGTGGCTTAAAGGGGTAGTCCAGTGGTGAAAAACTTATCCCCTATCCTAAGGATAGGGGATAAGTTTGAGATCGCGGGGGGTCCGACCGCTGGGGCCCCCTGCGATCTCTCTGTACGGGGCCCCGGCTCTCCGCCCAGATAGCGGGTGTCGACCCCCGCACGAGGCGGCGGCCGACACGCCCCCTCAATACATCTCTATGGCAGAGCTGGAGATTGCCGAAGGCAGCGCTTCGGCTCTGCCATAGAGTTGTATTGAGGGGGCGTGTCGGCCGCCGCCTCGTGCGGAGGTCGACACGCCCCCTTCCAGCGGGCTGTCGGGGCTCCGTACAGGAGATCGCGGGGGGCCCCAGGGGTCGGACCCCCCGCGATCTGCAACTTATCCCCTATCCTTAAGATAGGGGATAAGTTGCTCACCACTGAATCACCACTGGACTACTCCTTTAACTTTGTTACTTTTGCTGGTAAAATGTGTCTAGCGGTGGCCTTTATTTTTTGTGCTTGTTTCAAACAATGTAACTGTGCACACCACCGGATGGGTGCTCAGTAAAGGCTAGTAAGGCACAAATTACTAGTACTTAGTTCCCGGCACTGAACGAGAGATGACATATACTTATGTGGCCATTGGAATTAGGGTGAATTTATTTTCTTTCTTGTTTGTATTTCATTTTTGGATTATACCATGTTGATTTGATTGGTATAACTATGAAGAATTCACTGAATTATGAGATGCACATGATTTTATGATATTCATTTTCTTTTGCGGACTTCTCATATATAGAATGTGAATTGCAGTGCCATTAACTACTACCCACTGTTCATTTACTAGACTGTCCGAGGGCCAAGATATTTTATATCCACTAGTCAGTAAACGCTTAAAGAGAACTAGTCACTCTTTCACACAATTCAAATTAAAGTTCACACCCATCTGATTGATTTCCTAAATTGTCAGAGAAATTATAAATCCACATATCTTGGGAATGAAAGGGTGTATCAAGAAACTAAAAATGTGTTTGATCAGGGTAACCTAAGATATTTAATGTCAGTGAAAGCTAAATTTCATGGGTTTGGCCACAGGACCATGTAATGCAGCATATGGAGTCCCTGCACATCTATATTGATTCTGGCAGAGGGAGGAGACATGTACTATGGCATATAATGCTACATGCCATGATTTATTTTTTCTCAAGGATTTGCACAAAGTTACAGTATGGGTGCCAGATATATCATCATTGTAATATGGTGCATATTGTATTTTCTTTTACAAAAGAAATTGTCATTTTTCAAGTTTCTCCTAGAGATGCTTTCTGGAACTTTAATATGAATTTTCCAGATAGACCATCAATATATGGTAGGTTGGCGACAGCTTACTAGAGTGAACAGAGCCAGAAGAAAGCAGCTCTTTACATTGAAAAGTGGCCGTGTTGGGGTACTGCAGCGCAGCTCCCATTTACTTCAATGGAAGCTGAGCTGCAGTAACCTAGCACAGCCAGTACACAATATCCAGAGCTGTCTGCTTCATTTGTTGTTCATTGTCATATGCAATGGCTCTCCAAGAAAAGGAAAAACAAAAAGACAAGCGGCCCTAGTAAAATATGTAATTACACCAATATAAAATTGAAACAGGATAAGGGCACTCACCCTGCACAGTTGCGCTAAGAGCACAACGTCTGTAAGCGTATCGATAAATATATGTATGGCCCTGCGGCTGTGTTCCTCCCAGTCCCAAGAGCAGCTGGTCCGGCTGAACTTTAGCAAAGATAGCCGCTATCACTATCGTGTTATCCCTGCCCCTATTACACTACACCACGGCTGGTCTTAGCGCTCCAAAGACTGGATGTCTCTCGGAGCCAGCGCATTCTCCTGATCTTCATGTGGATTGCGCTAGTCCTCACTATATTGCCAACATAACACTTTTATAAAAATAACAATTCCTATAATATCTTGGATTGATTGTGTTTTATATTGGCCATATACTAATATATTAAATAGATTTTTATATATTTTTATATCTATACAGTACAGACCAAAAGTTTGGACACACCTTCTCATTCAGAGTTTTGTTTATTTTCATGACTATGAAAATTGTAGATTCACATTGAAGGCATTAAAACTATGAATTAACTCGTGGATTTATAGACATAACAAAAAAGTATGAAACAACTGAAAATATCTCATATTCTAGGTTCTAAGTAGCCACCTTTTGCTTTGATTACTGCTTTGCACACTCTTGGCATTCTCCTGTTGAGATTCAAGAGGAAGTCACCTGAAATGGTTTTCACTTCACAGGTGTGCTGGTGTGGAGGAGGAGGTGTGATGGTGTTGGGGTGCTTTGCTGGTGACACTGTTGGAGATTTATTCAAAATTGAAGGCATACTGAACCAGCATTGTTACCCCGAGTGCTCCGGGTCCCTGCTCCTCCCCGGAGCACTCGCGGCGTTCTCCTCTCTGCAGCGCCCCGGTCAGACCCGCTGACCGGGAGTGCTGCACTGACACTCGCGACGGGGATGCGATTCGCATAGCGGGACGCCCCCGCTCACGAATCGCATCCCAAGCCACTTACCTGTCCCGGTCCCCGGCTGTCACGTTCTGCCGCGCGCGCCAGCTCTCTAAGATTTAAAGGGCCAGTGCACCAATGATTGGTGCCTGGCCCAATCAGTCTAATTAGCCTCCACCTGCTCCCTGCTCATATAACCTCACTTCCCCTTCACTGCTTTGCCGGATCTTGTTGCCATTGTGCCAGTGAAAGCGTTTCTTGTGTGTCCCAAGCCAGTGTTCCAGACCTCTTGCCGTTGCCCCTGACTACGATCCTTGCTGCCTGCCCTGACCTTCTGCTTCGTCCTACCTTGCTCTTGCCTAATCCCTTGTACCGCGCCTATCTCAGCAGTCAGAGAGGTTGAGCCGTTGCCTCTGGATACGACCTGGTTGCTACCGCCGCTGCAAGACCATCCCGCTTTGCGGCGGGCTCTGGTGAATACCAGTAGCAACTTAGAACTGGTCCGCCGTCACGGTCCACGCCAATCCCTCTCTGACACAGAGGATCCACCTCCAGCCTGCTGAATCCTGACAGTAGATCCGGCCATGGATCCCGCTGAGGTGCCGCTGCCAAGTCTCGCTGACCTACCCACGGTGGTCGCCCAGCAATCTCAGCAAATCGCCCAACAAGGACAGCAGTTGTTGCAGTTGACCGCTATGCTACAGCAACTTCTGCCACTGCTACAGCAGCAACCATCTCCTCCGCCAGCTCCTGCACCTCCTCCGCAGCGAGTGCCCGCTCCTAGCCTCCGCTTGTCCCTGCCCTGCCTTGGACCACACCCCTCTGGGACCGCAATGATACTGCCACAGTCCAGTCCTTCTTCGCTGAAGTCTGTAGTGTCTTCGAGGAGCCAGCCCGGGCCTCCTCTGCTGAACCTAGTCCAAGGAACTTCTTCCGTAGGCGAATACGCCATCCAGTTTCGTACCCTTGCTTCAGAGCTAGCCGGGAACAATGAGGCCCTCTGCGTGACCTTCAAGAAAGGCTTATCCAGCAACATCAAAGATGTACTGGCCGCACGAGAAATTCCAGCTAACCTGTCTGAACTTATCCTTTAGGCCACCCGCATCGACAAGCGTTTTTCTGAAAGACACCAGGAGCTCCGCCAGGAAAAGGACCTTGATCTCTGGGCACCTCTCTCCCAGTATCCTTTGCAATCTACCCCTGTGCCTCCCGCCGAGGAGGCTATGCAAGTGGATCGGTCTCGCCTGACCCATGAAGAGAGGACTCGCCGCAGAGATAAAAATTTATGTCTGTACTGTGCTAGTACTGAACATTTCTTGGTGGATTGCCCTATTCGTCCTCCACGTCTGGGAAACGCACGCACGCACCCTGTTCAAATGGGAGTGGCGTCCCTTGGTGTGAATTCTGCTTCTCCACGTCTCACTGTGCCCGTGCGGATTGCTCCTTCTGCCAACTCCTCCTCAGCTGTGGCCTTCTTGGACTCTGGTTCTGCTGGAAATTTTATTCTGGCCTCTTTGGTTAATATGTTCTGCATCCCGGTGACTCGTCTCGTCAAGCCGCTCTACATTTCTTCGGTCAACGGAGTAAAATTGGACTGCACTGTGCGTTACCGCACAGAACCCCTGCTTATGAGCATTGGACTGCATCACAAGAAAATTGAATTTTTTGTTCTGCCCAACTGCACCTCTGAAGTCCTCCTTGGTCTGCCATGGCTCCAACGTCATTCTCCCACCCTTAACAGGGAAAAACAGTGGCAGTTTTTCTGGCATTTTTAAAGGGGTTCTCCGATGCTTACACATCTTTTCCCCTATCCAAAGGATAGGGGATAAGATGCCTGATCGTGGGAGTCCCGCCGCTGGGGACCCCCGGGATCATGCACCCGGCACCCCGTTTGTAATCAGTCCCCGGAGCGTGTTTGCTCCGGGTTTGATTACAGGCCACCACCGGGCCGGTGGCGTGTGACGTCACGCCTCTGCCCCCGTGTGACGGCACGCTCCGCCCCTCAATGTAAGCCTACGGGAGGGGGCGCCCCTCAATGCAAGCATACGGGAGGGGGTCCCCAGTGGTGGGACTCCCGCGATCAGGCATCTTATCCCCTATCCTTTGGATAGGGGAAAAGATGTGTAAGCACCGGAGAACCCCTTTAAGCCTAAAAAAATTGCAGTGCAAAAACCTCTGTGGAATCCTAGCCTTGTTTTTTTTATATTTTTTTACACTTAAAATAACACCAGCAAAATCGCTAAAGTCCAAAAAAGAATAAAAAACGCCGGTAAAAACGCCAAAGTTAAAACCCACATGGCGTTTGTTTGGCGTTGTTTTTACTCCCATAAACTTCTATGGGAGGAAAACGCCAAGATTTTCCTTAAAAAAAACACCAAAATCTCAACAAGAGGTCGATTTTTAAAAACTGCCAAGGAGCAAAAAAAGCTGAAAAACGCCAAAATGATTAAAGAAACGCCAAACTGAAAAACGCAAGTGGATATGGCATTTTGCAGTTCCCTATTGACTTGCAGCTAACAACTGGCTGCAACATTTTTTCCAAAAAAAAAAAAAACGCCATGCGGCAGAATGGGCTTTTTTATTGGTGTTTTTGCCAGAAAAAAATAGAAATGGAAACCTAGTCTAAGGAAGGAAGTTCTCCCTTGTACGGCTTCAGATGATGTCACACCTGCTGGGTAACGCCCCTTCCCAGTCTGTGAACCTAAACCTGAGGCTGAGCAGAAAATATATAGCAATATCAAGGTAGAAAACAAAAAAAAATTATAAAAATAAAGGCAGGGGTGGTTTATCATGATGGGAAGCAGTGAACTGGGAGCATTATACAATGTATCAAGTTAATGAGAGGTACTCTTTAACCTTTTTGATGTTGTGTAACCTGTTTGATACCTGTGTGTATATATATCAGATGTGTTTTTACTTGATTTTATGATGCACCTTATCCTGAAGAAGGACCCAATCCGGGCCAAAAATGCGTAGATATGTGCCATTAATAAATAGTTTACAGTTATATACTGTTTTCATGTCACAAGTGATTACTTTTGTATTGGATCCAGCGCTGTACCAAGTTCCTACTCTTCCATGTGCCATGGCTCTGGCAAACAGCTGATTGGTGAAGTGTCAGGTTTCTTTACCTAGCCTATGATTTACTCCTCAAAATTGCAACACAAAGCAAGACAAGCAGTAAAGTTAAACAAATCAAGGAAGCAGCAAGTGTTGCTAAGATCTGCAAATTACAAAATGTTCTATTTGTGGCATTAAAAAGGAGGCTACAACTGTATTAAAGCCAGATCAAAAGCACATTTTGTTACATGAAACCTCAGAAATCAGTACAATATGATTGTGAATAAAACCGATACATTTATGATTGTGAGATGCCTCCTGTTTGTTGATGTGCCAGTTTTCGCCTCTTGTTGCAATCTAAGAAGGACAAAATCCTTGTACTTAAATTGGACATCACATACCAATCCTAGGGCATCAAAAAGTGTCTATACAAGCCATCAGAAGGCTCTTGCACAACATTGGGCTACAAGCAAAACATCCAGCTACAGGTGCTTCATTGACCTTACACCACAGCTCTAAAAGGCTATCATGGTGCAGAGGAAGAAAGCAATGGAGACTGGAATAAAAGTCTATCTAACTTAGCAAAGAGTCTTCATTTCTTTATGCGTGTGTCTAAATGTCCTAGCTATAAAAATATAACCTTATCGATCCTGTATGGCAAACAATGTTAATGTAAAAAAAAGGCAGAAATTGCTGCTTTTTGGCCACATCACATCCCAGAAAAATGAAATAAACAGTGATCAAAAAGTCACATATACACAAGTGGTATCAGTAAAAGCTACAGATCATGGCGCAAAAAAGCCCTCATACAGCCCTGTATATGGAAAAATGAGAGAGGGGTCAGAATAGGGCGATCTAAAACATATTAATTTTGTTTAAAAAGTTAGATAGTTTTTTTAAAAGTAGTGCAATAATAGTAAAGCATGTAAACATGGGTTTCCTTTTTTTCGCATTGAACCACAGAATAAATAGATAAATAGAAAAAATGTTACCGTAAAGTGAACTGCGTAAAAACAAAACCATCCAGAAGTTGCAAAATTGTGTGTATCTTTTTAATTTACCCACAAAATAATATTTTTTGGGTTGCGCCATACATTTTATGGTAAAAGGAGTGATGGTCTTATAAAGTGCAATTGGTCATGCAAAAAACAAGCCCTCATATGGGTCTGTGGCTGGGAAAAAAAAAAGATGGATTTTAGAGGGCAATTTAGAGGGGAAAAAATGAAAATGCAAAAATGAAACTAGCTTTGTAATGAAAAATGAAAACAGTCTTAGTTCTAAAGACTATTTGAAAAGTCATGTGATAAGATCTGTCAGAACGGTCATTGCCCCCAGGAGTTTATTGTTACCTAGGGATATTGTTAGAGATGACCACATTTTTTAAAAATTTGATTTGTCCGTTTTGCTGATTTTTCCAAAAGAAATTGTTTCGG
The DNA here is from genome assembly GCF_029499605.1 of Hyla sarda. Taxonomy (NCBI): domain Eukaryota; kingdom Metazoa; phylum Chordata; class Amphibia; order Anura; family Hylidae; genus Hyla; species Hyla sarda. The sequence goes on from NC_079192.1 coordinate 171,523,966, forward strand.
TCCGAATTTATTCGCTATTAAAAAATCGCTATTAAAAATGGCTATTTCTGGCCTACAGAGAGCCTCAATAGGGGTGTAGAACACAGCCTTGCTGTAACACACATAGGGTGTGTGCTGGGTTAGTGAAATAATACTGTTATTCAGTATGACATGCAGATTACAGGCATCGCTATTAAAAATCACTGACGCAGAGCCTGGAGGTGGCATCAGCATGAGGAGACCATATAATGGTTGAATGACACAGCATGGAGGTGGCGGCAGCATGAGGAGACCATATAGTGGCTGATTGACACAGCCTGCAGTTGGCGGCAGCATGAGGAGACCACATAGTGGCTGAATGAGGAGACCATATAGTGGCTGAAAGACACAGTGTAGAGGTGGCGGCAGCATGAGGAGAACATATAGTGGCTGAATGACACAGCCTGGAGTTGGCGGCAGTATGAGGAGACCATATAGTGGCCGAACGACACATTGTGGAGGTGGTGACAGCATGAGGAGAACATATAGTGCCCGAATGACACACCGTGGAGGTGGCAGCAACATGAGGAGACCATACAGTGGCTGAATGACACAGTGTGAAGGTGACGGCAGCATGAGGAGAACATACAGTGGCTGGATGACACAACCTGGAGTCGGCGGCAGCATGAGGAGACCACATAGTGGTTGAATGACACAGCCTGGAGGTGGCCGCAGCATATAGTGGCTTAATGACACAGCCTGGAGTTTGCGGCAGCATGAGGAGAACATATAGTGGCTGAATGACACAGCCTGGAGGTGGCAGCAGCATATAGTGGCTAATGACACATCCTGGAGTTTGCGGCAGCATGAGGAGAACATATAGTGGCTGAATGACACAGCCTGGAGGTGCCACCTACACCACCAAGTAATGATGTGATGCAAAGACCTCTAATAGGTGGAAGGGAACAACTGGAGGGGGTAAAAACTTCCCCTGTAAGGCCCTACTCTCGCATTATTAATTTCCTGCTTGGCAAGTGTTCGTCATCCTAAAAAGGGCGGCCCACACAGGAAACTCTCCCTATTTCCACCTACAAACACTGCCGTTTCCCAGGGTTTTTAGGTAGAAATAAGGATTGGTTCCTGTGTGAGGCTGCCCTTTTTAAGAGGAGTAACACTTTCTTCAAAAAGATGGAAGGGAACAATGTATTGTCCATTGTAGCAGGTGGGGATACTTCCCCTGTAAGACCCTGCTCTCGCCCTAGTAATTCCCTTCTTGGCAAGTGTTACCCTAAAAAGGGCGGCCCCACACAGGAAACTCTCTCTATTTCCGCCTAAAAACCCTGGGAAATGGCAATGTTTGTAGGGGGAAATAGAGAGGTTCCTGTGTGGGGCCACCCTTTTTAGGGCGAGCTATACTTGCCAAGAAGGGAATTTATAATGCGAGTGTCGGGCCTCACAGGGGAAGTTTTTACCCCCACCAGTTACAATGGACTATACATTGTTCCCTTCCACTTTTTAGAGGTCTTTGCATCACATTAATACTTGGTGGTGTAGGTGGCACAAAGTGTTTTTTGCACACCTTTCCTTTTGTTTGATTTCAAAAACATTTTGGGTACATATATTTTATCCTACGAAAAGTTAAGTTTTAGCTAATGCATATCCTCAGTACTTGTGGTCTGATGCTGAGGAATGCCTGTAACTGGGGAGCAACACCTTAAATATGTTTTGCACTATCCATATTTGTGAAGTGTTGGTGTGGCACCATGGTCAATCTACTCTGATGCATGAGGCATTGGTGAGAGGAAATCCTGGCTGATCCATGCCTGATTCATCTATACAAAGGTCTGTCTCTCCACATTTTTCATGGACAAACGAGTTCTCCTTGGGGTTACTATGGCCCCCGCCGCACTAAACACCCGCTCTGATGGCACAATACTGGCTGGGCAGAACAGCTTTTTCCAGGGCAAACTCTGCTAGTTGCCACAAATCAAGTTTGGCTGCCCAGAAGTCCAGCGGATCTTCAAGGTGTGTTGGCATGGTCATGTCAAGGGATGCCACCACCTGCTGGTTCAGGTCCTTCTCCAGGTCTACCTGCTGCTGATCAGTTGCTTCACTATGTGAGTGAAGAAAGCTCCTCATCAGCGTCTGTAGACTCAGGCTACTGCTAATGGAGCTGGTACTGTTCTTGCCACCCACCCCTCCCCAGCAGCCATGGCAGTGGAAGATGAGCGCAGAGTGCCCCCTGAGTCAGACCTGTGAGAGGATGGACGATGGTGCAGATAGGCATTGGCCACCTGATTAAATAGGATGTCTCCGTAGTAGGTCAGTGTGTCCTCCCTCTCAGTGTGTGTAAAAAAGGCCCCCATTTTGTGCCGGTAGCGAGGGTCCAATAAGGTGAAGAGCCAAAAGACATCCCGCTGCCAAATGGTGACAACTCGGCGGTCACTATGCAAACAAGTGAGCATGCATTGTGCCATTTGTGCAAGTGACTCGAAGGGACTTCCTGCCTCCATCTCCACTGCATACTGACACGGTGTGTCTAGGTCCTCTGTCTCGCCTACCTCAAAACTCTCTAGGTCCTCTGGCTGCTCCTGCTCCTCCTCTTCTGTCAGATGACTAGAAAAACTGCCCATCTCGCGAAACCTAAACTGTGCTCCACTGTGTCCCTCCCCCTCCTCCAGTTCAACCCCCACAAGGCTCATGTGGCTGTGAGATGTAGGCGCCACATCTCCAGTGCCCTGACCAGCCATTGTTTCCAACACATGTTGTAGTAGATGAAGCAGTGGAATGACATTGTTCAGCCTGTAATCCTGGCGACTGACTAATATTGTGGCTTTCTCAAAGGGCCTGAGAAAATGGCAGGTGTCACGTGTGAGCTGCCACTGGTTGACATTGAAGTTACACAGGGGAGTCCCCCTATACGCTTGGATCATCAAGAAATCGGTAATGGCTTTTCTCTGTTTGTACAGTCGGTCCAACATATGGAGGGTGGAATTCCAACGTGTGGAAACGTTGCAAATCAGACTATGTTAGAAGATACCGTTCTGACGCTGCAGCTCAAGAAGGGTGTGGTTTGCGGTGTACTAGTGGCTGAAGTGCATGCAAAGTTTCCTTCCCATTGTTAGGATGTCTTGCAAATGGGGGGAACACTTAGGAACCGCTTGACAACCAGATTGAACATGTGTGCCATGCAGGGTGCATGTCTCAGGCTTCCTTGTCATCAGACAAGATGATTGTCCCATTGTCGGTCACCATGGTTTCCATTTCCAGTTTTCGTGGAGTAAGCCATGATTCAATTTCTTGATGAATTACTTTTAGCAGTTCCTCCCCTGTGTGACTCCATTCGCCAAGGCAAACCATGTGAAGAACAGTGTGACAACGCCGTGCCATGCACACATGGTATGCTGGAGGGGCACTGAGACTTGTCCGTGCAGTGGAGGCTGAGGACACGGTGGAGGATGAGGAGGCAGAGTCGCACACTGTCACAGGACCAACGGTCTGAGAGCATGGAGGCTGAAGCGGCGTAACCTGTCCAAGTTGTTGTTGTGGCTGTGCAGGAGCCACATTCACCCAGTGGGCTGTAAAGGACATGTATTGTCCCTGACCGTAGTTACAGCTCCACACGTCGGTGCTGCCATGCACTTTTGTATACACTGAAAGGCTCAAGGACTGGCCCACCTTCTGTTCCACAAAATTGTGCAGGCCTGGTACTGCCTTCTTCACGAAGAAATGGTGGCTTGGGACTCTCCACCTCGGTTTGGCACAAGCCATTAGTTCTCTGAAAGGTGCACAGTCCACCACTTGAAAAAGGAGGGGCAGCGGCACCAGTAATTTGGACAAGAGCACATTCAGCTTCTGCACCATTGGATGAATGGGCACATACTGTTGTCTCTTGGACATGGCTTTACCGATGGATTGCTGGCAGAATTACTGACTAAAAGTAGAAGGAAAAGGAGCATCTGGAACGACAGAAGATGGGTATGACACACAGCTCCCTTCGGCTGAGATGTTGGAGCTTTGGCTGGCTGAACAGGGAGCGGCATGCCACTGGGTAATGCAGCAGGCTGGACCACCACATCAGAGCCACGATTCTCCCAGGCCACTTTATGGTGACGCTGCATATGTTGACACATGGTGCCAACATTGGGTCCCTGGCCACGCTTCACCTTCTGCCGACACATCTTGCATGTGGCCAGGTTAACATCCTCCGGATGCTTGATGATTGGACCTGAGGAAGAGGGGAGCCTGTCCCCTCGCAACGCCCAGTCCCTGCTTTATCCAAAATAAAGTGCATCTTTTACCTCATCACGGCTCCTGACATAATTTCCTCAGCTGCCGCACGGGTGAGCACCAGGTTCGAATTCCTTTTTCCCCGCTACCACTCATACTTGATGAAAAACTGCCACACCGCCGAGTAGCTGATTTTCCCACCAACAGTCCATACTGAGTGACTGCTACTGCCGCCAACTCCAGGAACCCTTGTTCCACTACCTCCCGGGAAGGTAGACTTCTGCAAAGAAGAAGTTGGTGTACCCCAGGCACGTTTGGCTCCAGACTTTCCACTTCTGCTGCCATGCTGACTGCCAACCATGCTACCACCTTGCTGGCTCAGCTGCTGCCTCACTGGTAACCTGCAACCCTCTTCTCCCGATGATGAGGAAGCCCCTTCTGCACCCTGCTCCCAAACGTGATCGGCTTCATCATCATCAAGTTGTGTCTGCACATCACTGATGTCCTCCTCAGTTTCCTCAACAGTGTCTGCTTCAGGAGCCTGGACACTCGCAACACCATGTCCCACACCACTCTCCTCATCACTTCTTGCCCGCCTAGCGGAAGAAGCGGCGGTTGTCTCCTTCACTTCTTGGCTGAGCAGTAGCTGCTGACTTTCCTCTAGTAGATTATCCTCACTTAATAGTGGAGCTGATCCCACAGCATAAGATACTTCTGTGGGGGAGGGAGCAGCATAGGACAGAGGCAATGGGAGGACAGGGACTGCATCGGGGCCATGCCAACTGAGGGTTGTGTCTGAGGAACCCACCGACTGTTGACTGGGGGTGTTAGATGTCACTTGTGATGAAGTGGATGACCGTGTTAACCAATCGATGACGGCAGATGGGTTGCTGGTCCAGACACAACCGCTAGCTGATACCGGGAGCTCAGGCCTCTCGCTGTGACTCCTGCTGCCACTCGCCCCTAGTCTCCTGCGACCTCTGTCTGATGAATTTTGGCCTCTGCCACTCCTTTGTGCACGTCCTGACACTTCTCTGCCTGACATACTTAGTGTGTATATGAGGGAAGTAAAATACGTTCCACTACGCTTAACCTCTTAAGGACCAAGGACATACCGATACGTCCTGAATCCTCTCCCGTTCTATAACACGGGGCCACGGCGGGTCCCGTGGCTAATAGAGTGCGGCACTGAAGGCGGTGCCGTGCGCTATTAACCCTTTAGACGCGGCGTTCAAAGTTGAACGCCGCGTCTAAAGTGAAACTAAAACATTGCCGGCTAGCTCAGGGGGCTGTTCGGGATCATAGTTACATAGTTACATAGTTAGTACGGTCGAAAAAAGACATATGTCCATCAAGTTCAACCAGGGAATTAAGGGGTAGGGGTGTGGCGCGATATTGGGGAAGGGATGAGATTTTATATTTCTTCATAAGCATTAATGTTATTTTGTTCCATGAATGTATCTAATCCTGTTTTAAAGCTGTTAATTGTTCCTGCTGTGACCAGTTCCTGAGGTAGACCGTTCCATAAATTCACAGTCCTCACGGTAAAGAAGGCGTGTCGCCCCTTGAGACTAAACTTTTTCTTCTCCAGACGGAGGGAGTGCCCCCTCGTCCTTTGGGGGGGTTTAACCTGGAACAGTTTTTCTCCATATTTTTTGTATGGGCCATTAATATACTTATATACGTTTATCATATCCCCCCTTAAACGTCTCTTCTCAAGACTAAACAATTGTAACTCCTTTAATCGCTCCTCATAGCTAAGATGTTCCATGCCCCATATTAGTTTAGTCGCGCGTCTCTGCACCCTTTCCAACTCCGCAGTGTCCCTTTTATGGACAGGTGCCCAAAACTGAACAGCATATTCCAGGTGAGGCCGGACCAATGCTTTATAAAGGGGGAGTATTATGTCCCTGTCCCTTGAGTCCATGCCTCTTTTGATACATGACAATATCCTGCCGGCTTTGGAAGCAGCAGCCTGACATTGCATGCTATTCTGTAGTCTGCGATCTACAAGTACACCCAGATCCTTCTCTACCAGTGACTCTGCCAGTTTAATCCCCCCTAAGACATACGATGCATGCATGTTCTTAGTACCCAGATGCATAAGTTTACATTTATCCACATTGAACCTCATTTGCCAAGTGGATGCCCAGACACTTAGTCTATCCAAGTCATCTTGTAACTTATGCACATCCTCTATAGACTGTACCGTTCTACAAAGCTTGGTGTCATCTGCAAAGATAGAAACAGAGCTGTTAATACCATCCTCTATATCATTGATAAATAAATTAAACAACAGCGGGCCCAGTACTGAACCTTGGGGTACACCACTAATAACCGGGGACCAATCAGAGTACGAATCATTGACCACCACTCTCTGGGTACGATCCATGAGCCAGTGTTCAATCCAGTTACAAACTAAAGTTTCCAAGCCCAAGCCCAAACTTACCTGTCAGACGTCTATGAGGGACAGTATCAAACGCTTTAGCAAAATCCAGAAACACTATATCCACAGCCATTACTCTGTCAAGGCTTCTACTCACCTCTTTATAAAAGCAAATTAGATTGGTTTGACAACTTCTATCCTTAGTAAATCCATGCTGGCTATCACTTATAATACAATTATCCCCTATGTATTCCTGTATGTAATCCCTTATAAGTCCTTCAAACAATTTACCCACAATGCACGTTAAACTTACCGGTCTATAGTTTCCTGGGGAAGACCTAGAGCCCTTTTTGAAGATTGGCACCACATTCGCCTTGCGCCAGTCCCTTGGCACAATACCAGACACCAGAGAATCTCTAAATATCATGAACAGGGGTACAGATATTACTGAACTTACCTCTCTAAGAACTCTTGGGTGTAGTCCATCCGGCCCTGGGGATTTGCTTACATTTATATCACTTAACTTACCTTGTACCATCTCTACATTAAGCCAGTTCAGTACATTACATGATGTGTTACCAGCACTGACCTGGCCAATGTCAGCTCCTTTTTCCATAGTGTATACAGAACTAAAGAACCCATTGAGTAGCTCCGCTTTCTCTTGATCGCCTGTGACAACCTCCCCATTATCATTATTAAGGGGTCCTACATGCTCTGTCCTTGTTTTTTTTTTGCATTTATATATCTAAAAAAATATTTAGGATTAGTTTTGCTTTCTTTGGCCACCTGTCTCTCGTTTTGAACAGCATCCCGAACAGCTGAAACCAGGCTGAGATCCAGGCATGAGCAGTCAATCGGCAGAATCATTGATCAATAGTTTCCTATGAGAAACCATTGAACAATGTAAAAGATCAGTGTGTGCAGTGTTATAGCCCCCTATGGGAGCAATAACATTGCAAAAAACGTGGCCCTGGAGCCTTGACTGCACTAAATGGAGTTTAATTAAGAGAAAATTCGTAACAAATTCGGGTTTGTCAGATTCGGTTTGCTCAACCCTAGATATCGTTCACTACAGTCAGGTGTTCGCCAACAATGCCTGTTATAAATATCGCACCCTTTACAGCTACACATTCTCCACCGGTAGTGATAGATCAGTTATAACACTTTCTAATTATTACGATTGCTAAGAAACTAGAGAGCTGTTGTGACAATTGGCCAGTGTAAACTATCTGAAGTGGGAAATAAGTTATCATGATAAATAACCTTCTCTGTCACTGATCTGAGCAAAATAATATTTTACGTTTTCTAAAAAGCTTTAGGAGTGTTTGGCTTTTCGGAGACTGCTTACATTAGCATTTTGCATGATTAATAAATGAATATGTATAATAAGCTCATTTAAAAATTAATTTGAATGACAAGCATTGAATTATGAAGTGTTTCAGTATCAAAATGATTATGAAATGTAGGATGCAATTAAGCTTAGAATTAAAAGGTGATCATAAATGAACATGTCTATCCCATGAATCAGCCGCAAGATTTAGAGGCTGGCTTAAGGCATTTTAGTACCTTTTAGCTGCCAAAATACCAATGAGAGATCTGCAGAGCCAAATTGACACAACAAACTGAACAAAAGCCATGTAAATATTTGTGTCAAAGTAAACCTTATAGTTTCCTTTCAGGAGTTTCTTTAGTTGACGTGTATCCCAGCCAAACACTAAGGAGGTTTTAAATAGGAGTATTACAGTCTATAGGCATCTTTCACATGTAAATAATGCTTGCATTACTGTGTTGCAGCAGCCAGAGGCCAGGATTGCTAAATTAAATGACATTTATCATAGGTATGTATTGGAGGTATATAATTGGGTGCAAGAAACGTTGTTTCGGACTGTTATTTTCAGCTGTTAATTTTCTTGAATGTAAAACAGTTGTTAAAAAAATCAGTTTTAGATCAGATTGTTAACATTTATGGCTGACTTTTTATTTCAACCATTTTCTACTTGAAATCCTTTAGAAACTAGGCTGCAGGGCAGTATTCCAACATACTGACCCCCAAACACTCCTCTGAGATCACTGCATTGATAAAGAAGATGAGGGTATAGATGATGGATTGGCCATTCATGTCTCCAGACCTACATGCTATTGAGCATCTGTGAGGCATCTTCAAACAGAAGGTGGGTGAGGGCAAGGTCTCTAACATCTGCCAGCTCCGTAAAATCGGCATGGAGGAGTAGACAACCTGTGAAGCTCTGGTGAACTCCATGGCCAAGAGGCTTAGTGCAGTGCTGGATAATGTTGGCCACACAAAATATTGATGTCATGAGGGGGCAGGGCTATAATGTCACGAGCCCCCGATTGTTCCAAATGCTGAGCAGCGGAGTACCCCTTTAAGGGGTGTTCTCACTTTTGTTGCCAAGGTTTAGACATTTATGTCTGTGTGTTGAGTTATTTTGAGGGGACACAACATTAAAGGGGTACTACCGTGCTGACAACTTATCCCCTATCTAAAGGATAGGGGATAAGTTGCCTGATCGTGCGGGGTCCCGCCGATGGGGACCCCCGCGATCTCGCATGCAGCACCCTGCTCTCATCAGGCCCCGGAGTGCTCCGGGTCTGATGACTGCTGATCACGGGGCTGGAGATTCGTGACGTCACGGCTCCGCCCCCATGTGATGTCACGCTCCGCCCCCTCAATGTAAGTCTATAGCAGGGGGCAAGACAGCTGTCTCGCCCCTGTCATAGACTTACATTGAGGGGGCAGAGCGTGATGTCACACGCAGGCGGAGCTGTGACGTCACGATCACCGTCCCCGTCATCAGACCCGGAACGGATGTTCGCTCCGGGGCCTGATGAGAGCGGGGTGCTGCGTGCGAGATCACGGGGGTCCTCAGCGATCAGGCAACTTATCCCGCGCGATCAGGCAACTTATCCCCTATCCTTTAGATAGGGGATAAGTTGTCAGCACGGTAGTACCCCTTTAAACACTTATACAAGCTGTGCACTCACTTTCTTACATTGTAGCAGTGTAATTTTTCACATGAAGAGATCAAATATGTACAAAAATGTAATGGGTGTACTTATTTATGTGAGATACCATAGCTAGGTATCAGGGGCGGACTGACTGGCAGGTCTAATCAGACGTCATCCGAGGGCCCACCGCCGCCACTACTGAGGATCCGGGACACTCGTCTCAGATCCCCAGCAGACATCGCTGCCTTCTCCGGTATGTGCGATACACGCACATATAGGAGAAGGCGTCCCCTCTGTCTGAGCCGCATCTGCAGCTTACACAGAGGAGACATGCTCTTCGCCCCACGCAGCACACAGTACAGGCGCCGATGACGTCACTCGTCGGCACCTGTACTGTGGAGGGGAGAAGACGCGGGCCCCTGCTGCGCTCCAGAGGAGAAGATCGCTGTGTGGGCAGGTGAGCATAATTTTTTTTGTTTTTTTAACGCTGCCTATACCTATGGGGAAGACAGGGGGGATTACTGTGCCTATACCTATGGAGAAAGGCGGGGGGGTAACTCTGCCTATATCTATGGGGAAGAGGGGGGGTAACTCTGCCTATACCTATGGAGAAGAGGGGGGGGGTAACTCTGCCTATACCTATGGGGAAAGGGGGGGTAACTCTGCCTATACCTATGGGGAAGAGGGGGGAGGGGAAACTCTGCCTATACCTAAGGGGAAAGGGGGGGTAACTCTGCCTATACCTATGGGGAAGAGGGGGGGGGGTAACTCTGCCTATACCTATGGGGAAGAGGGTGGGTGGGTAACTCTGCCTATACCTATGGGGAAGGGGGGTAACTCTGCCTATACCTATGGGGAACAGGGAGGGGGAATTCTGCCTATACCTATGGGGAAAAGGGGGGACTCTGCTGCCTATACCTAAGGAGAAAGGGGGGTTAACTATGTTCCTATACCTATTGGGAAGGGGGGGGTAACTTTGCTGCCTATATCTATGGGGAAGGGAGGGTTAACTCTGCTGCCTATACCTACGGGGAAGGGGGGGCTAGCTAACTTTATACCTGGATGCCTAACTACTTACCTACATACCAGACTATCTAACTACCTACATACCCAGCTACCTAACTATGTACATACCTGGCCTTCATACATGGCTGCCTAACTACCTAGCTAGCCCTCTACCTACCTGGCTGGTCACCTACCTACATATCTGTCTTACCGATCTACCTACCTAGTTATCTATTTACCTGGCTACCTACCTACCTGCCCTTTTACTGTGCAGAACAAGGAGGGCTGTTACGCCTAGCGCTCCGGGTCCCCGCTCCTTCCCGGAGCGCTCACGGCGTCTTTCTCCCTGCAGCTCCCCGGTCAGTCCCGCTGACCGGGAGCGCTGCTCTGTCATGGCCGTTGGGGATGCGATTCGCACAGCGGGACGCGCCCGCTCGCGAATCGCATCCCAGGTCACTTACCCGTTCCCGTCCCCTGCTGTCGTGTGCTGGCGCGCGCGGCTCCGCTCTCTAGGGCGCGCGCGCGCCAGCTCCCTGAGACTTAAAGGGCCAGTGCACCAATGATTGGTGCCTGGCCCAATTAGCTTAATTGGCTCCCACCTGTTCCCTGGCTATATCTAGTCTCCTCCCTTGCACTCCCTTGCCGGATCTTGTTGCCCTTGTGCCTAGTGAAAGCGTTTTGTGTGTTTAAAGCCTGTGTACCAGAACTTCTGCTATCTCCCCTGACTACGAACCTTGCCGCCTGCCCCCGACCTTCTGCTACGTCCGACTTTGCTTCTGCCTACTCCCTTGTACCTCGCCTATCTTCAGCAGCCAGAGAGGTGAGCCGTTGCTAGTGGATACGACCTGGTCACTACCGCCGCAGCAAGACCATCCCGCTTTGCGGCGGGCTCTGGTGAAAACCTGTAGTGGCTTAGAACCGGTCCACTAGCGCGGTCCTCGCCATCCCTCTCTGGCACAGAGGATCCACTACCTGCCAGCCGGCATCGTGACAGTAGATCCGGCCATGGATCCCGCTGAGGTTCCCCTGCCAGTTGCCTCTGATATCACCACGGTGGTCGCCCAGCAAGCCCGACAGATCGCCCATCTAACCCACCAGCTGTCGGAAGTGTCCACCATTGTGCACCAACTTCAGTCGCAACTTCATCAGCAATCATCTCCTCCGCCAGCTCCTGCACCTCCTCCGCAGCGAGTGGCCACTCCTAGCCTCCGCCTGTCCTTGCCGGACAAATTTAATGGGGACTCTAAGTTTTGCCGTGGCTTTCTTTCGCAATGTTCCCTGCACTTGGAGATGATGTCGGACCAGTTTCCCACTGAAAGGTCTAAGGTGGCTTTCGTAGTCAGCCTTCTCTCTGGAAAAGCCCTGTCATGGGCCACACCGCTCTGGGACCGCAATGACCCCGTCACCGCCTCTGTACACTCCTTCTTCTCGGAAATTCGAAGTGTCTTTGAGGAACCTGCCCGAGCCTCTTCTGCTGAGACTGCCCTGCTGAACCTCGTCCAGGGTAATTCTTCCGTTGGCGAGTACGCCATACAATTCCGTACCCTTGCTTCTGAACTATCCTGGAATAATGAGGCCCTCTGCGCGACCTTTAAAAAAGGCCTATCCAGCAACATTAAAGATGTTCTGGCCGCACGAGAGACTCCTGCTAACCTGCATGAACTCATTCATCTAGCCACTCGCATTGACATGCGTTTTTCTGAGAGGCATCAAGAGCTCCGCCAGGAAAAAGACTTTGATCTCTGGACACCTCTCCCACAGTCTCCACTGCAATCTGCGCCTAGGCCTCCCGCCGAGGAGGCCATGCAAGTGGATCGGTCTCGCCTGACCCTGGAAGAGAGGAATCGCCGTAAGGAAGAGAATCTTTGTCTGTACTGTGCCAGTACTGAACATTTTTTGGTGGAGTGCCCAATCCGTCCTCCACGTCTGGGAAACGCACGCTCGCACCCAGCTCTCGTGGGCGTGGCGTTTCTTGATGCTAAGTCGACTTCTCCACGTCTCACGGTGCCTGTTCGGATTTCTACTTCAGCCAGCTCTCCCCTCTCAGCCGTGGCCTGCCTGGACTCTGGAGCTTCTGGGAATTTTATTCGGGAGTCCTTAGTGAATAAATTCCGCATTCCGGTGACCCGTCTTGTCAAGCCACTCCACATTTCCGCGGTCAACGGAGCCAGATTGGACTGCACCGTGCGTTATCGCACGGAGCCCCTCCTAATGTGCATCGGACCTCATCACGAGGAAATTGTATTTTTTGTCCTTCCTAATTGCACTTCTGAAGTTCTCCTTGGACTACCCTGGCTTCAACACCATTCCCCAACCCTGGATTGGTCCACTGGGGAGATCAAGAGTTGGGGTCCCTCTTGTTCCAAGGACTGCCTTCAACCGGTTCCCAGTACTCCCTGCCGTGACCCTGTGGTTCCTCCTGTATCCGGTCCCCCTAAGGTCATTAAGGACTCTGCCTGCCACAGGAAATGCCTCTCCCCCCCTCCCAGTCCCATCAGGCAAGCCTCTGTGTCCCCTCATGGCCCTCGTCCTGGTGTCACACTGCCCCGTGCCAGGTCTCGCCCTCTGCCCTCTCTCCCCATTCCTACTCCTGCTGTACTGCCTGCCATTGAGGATACCATCCATTCCTTCCCGGTGTCCTCATCCCAGGGGAGGCAGTCACCGGACAAAAAAAAGGGGAGACCTAAGGGGGGGGGTACTGTTACGCCTAGCGCTCCGGGTCCCCGCTCCTCCCCGGAGCGCTCACGGCGTCTTTCTCCCTGCAGCTCCCCGGTCAGTCCCGCTGACCGGGAGCGCTGCTCTGTCATGGCCGTTGGGGATGCGATTCGCACAGCGGGACGCGCCCGCTCGCGAATCGCATCCCAGGTCACTTACCCGTTCCCGTCCCCTGCTGTCGTGTGCTGGCGCGCGCGGCTCCGCTCTCTAGGGCGCGCGCGCGCCAGCTCCCTGAGACTTAAAGGGCCAGTGCACCAATGATTGCTGCCTGGCCCAATTAGCTTAATTGGCTCCCACCTGTTCCCTGGCTATATCTAGTCTCCTCCCTTGCACTCCCTTGCCGGATCTTGTTGCCCTTGTGCCTAGTGAAAGCGTTTTGTGTGTTTAAAGCCTGTGTACCAGAACTTCTGCTATCTCCCCTGACTACGAACCTTGCCGCCTGCCCCCGACCTTCTGCTACGTCCGACTTTGCTTCTGCCTACTCCCTTGTACCTCGCCTATCTTCAGCAGCCAGAGAGGTGAGCCGTTGCTAGTGGATACGACCTGGTCACTACCGCCGCAGCAAGACCATCCCGCTTTGCGGCGGGCTCTGGTGAAAACCTGTAGTGGCTTAGAACCGGTCCACTAGCGCGGTCCTCGCCATCCCTCTCTGGCACAGAGGATCCACTACCTGCCAGCCGGCATCGTGACAAGGGCATTATTACAGTTTGTGTGCCTATAGATGGAAGGATTGTTTAAAGGAGGGGAGGGCACTGGAAAAATGCAGAGTTTGACATGTTTGTCCTGCAGATGTTAAGAGATCCACATGGCGGTCTTATCCAGACGGAGAAGAAAAGGAAAGAGGACGCCGCTGATTAGAAAAGACGTAATTGTGAGTCCCAAAATGTAACAGTAATCACTTATATGGTGTACAGATCCTGTGTACAGCTGTTATCTACCGCCATATGGTCCTGTATATAATCACTTATATTGTATACAGATGCTTTATAGTATACTGGTCTGTGTATAGTGGTTTTATTCAGTAGAGTATGGCAGTATTTTGAAGTTATTGTGTGGTGGTATATATTTAGTTCTTGTATACCAGTATTATTGTTCATGGAAATTTACCTACGTTAAAGTGTTTCTTACATATATCAATTTTAGTTTATTGTGTGTGGGATTTGGGTGGAATTGGGGCGTGGCAGAAGATTGACAAGCTTCAGAGCCTAGCAGGGGCCCTTGCCCTTTTTGGGTCAAAGGGTCCCGAGTATTGTCAGTCCGCCCCCTGCTAGGTATTAAAGTAGCCTAGTAGTTCTTCTAGTATCTAGATTTTTCCCCCTTAATGCCAGGATGAAAAAAAAAAGCCACATACTCACCTCCTGCCCAATGTAGCTAATTCCTTTGCAGAACAGCCGGTCTCCTGTTAGTGTAAGCTGTATGTAAGTGGACATAAAGCTGAAAGTGGCACTTGCTTGCCTTGGGATCTGGGCCAAGTGTCCTGGTTTCCCTATTAGTGAGCAAGCCTGAGTCAGACTTGGGGCTTTAGCCCCAATAGTGACTCTAGCAACACCCCTGCTCCATGGGCTAGTTGTGGAAAATATGACAAAACTGTGCCTCTCTCTTTAAACAACATATCAGGTAGATATCTAGAGTGACCAGGCACATCTTACTCTATAATCAAGATTCCAAGATTCCAAGATTTTTTTTTCAGCCTTTGAACCTGTGGTGGCCCAGTACTGGAGGTGTTACCCTGTACCCTTGCTGCCCTGTCAGGCAGCCTCCTGCAGTATCCCCTGCCCCCCCCCCCTGCATCTTTTTATTTTAATTGCATATAATCCCTATGTTATACACTGCTCAAAAAAATTAAGGGAACACTTAACCCCTTAAGGACGCAGGGTTTTTCCGTTTATGCATTTTCATTTTTTCCTCATCACCTTCTAAAATTCATAACGCTTTAAATTTTGCACATAAAATTACATATGATGGCTTATTTTATGCGCCACCGATTCTACTTTGCAGTGACATTAGTCATTTTACCAAAAAATTCACGGCCAAATGGAAAAAAAATTTATTGTGCGAAAAAATTGAAGACATTTTTTTATTTTGTAACTTTTGGGGGCTTCCGTATCTACGCAGTGCATTTTTTGTTAAAAATAATACCTTATCTTTATACTGTAGGTCCATACAGTTAAAATGATACCTTACTTATATAGGTTGGATATTGTCATACTTCGGGAAAAAAATCATAACTACATGCAGGAAAATGTATACGTTAAAAGTTCTCATCTTCTAACCCCTATAACTTTTTTATTTTTCCTCGTATGGGCCGGTATGAGGACTCATTTTTTGCGCCATGTTCTGAAGTTTTTATCAGTACCATTTTTGTATTGATCATGATATAAAAAGTGACCCAAAATACGCTATTTTGGAATTAGGAATTTGTTTGCGCGTCCGCCATTGCGGTTTAATTAACAATATATTTTTATAGTAGGACATTTCCGCACGTGGCGATACCACATATGTTTTTTTTTAATTATTTACACTGTTTTTTTTTATGGGAAAAGGGGGTGTTTCAAACTTTTATTAGGGAAGGGGTTAAATGACCTTTGTTAACTTTTTATTTTTACTTTTTTTTTGCAGTGTTATAGCTCCCATAGGGGGCTATAACACTGCACACACTGATCTTTTACCCTGATCCCTGCAAAGCCATAGCTTTGCATGGATCAGCGAGATAGGGGCTCGATAGCTCAAGCCTGTAGCTCAGGCTTGTAGCAATCAAACGCCGATCGGACAAGACGGAGCAAGGTAAGGGGGTCTGCGCTTGCGTCCTAGCTGATCGGGACATCGCGATTTTATCATGATGTCCCAATCAGCCTGACTGAGCTGCCGGGAAGTGTTTACTTTCAGTTTTTCAAAGTTGATCGCCGCGTCTAAAGGGTTAATAGCGCGTGGCTCAACGATCGGTGCCGCACACTATTAGCCCAGGGTCCCAGCTATCGTTAGCAGCCGGGACCGACCCGGTGTGATGCGGGGTCACGGTGTGACCCCGTTTTAAACACCGGGACCAGGCGTAGGGCGTACAGGTAAGCCCTTCGTCCTGAAGGAGTTAAACAACACAATGTAACTCCAAGTCAATCACTCTTTTGTGAAATCACACTGTCCACTCATTAAGCAACACTGATTGACAATTTCACATGCTGTTGTGCAAATGACACAGACAACAGGTGGAAATTATAGGCAATTAGCAAGACACCCCCAATAAAAGAGTGGTTTTGCAGGTGGTGACCACAGACCATTTCTCAGTTTCTATGCTTCCTGGATGATGTTTTGGTCACTTTTGAATGCTGGTGGTGCTTTCACTCTAGTGGTAGCATGAAACTGAATCTACAACCCACACAGGTGTGTGGCTCAGGTAGTGCAGCTCATCCAGGATGGCACATCAATGTGAGCTGTGGCAAGAAGGTTTGCTGTGTCTGTTAGCATAGTGTCCAGAGCATGGTGGCGCTACCAGGAGACAGGCCAGTACATCAGGAGAAGTGGAGGAGGCCGTAGGAGGGTAACAACCCAGCAGCAGGACCGCTACCTCCGCCTTTGCGCAAGGAGGAGCAGGAGGAACACTGCCAGAGCCCTGCAAAATGAGCTCCAGCAGGCCACAAATGTGCATGTGTTCACACAAACGGTCAGAAACAGACTCCATGAGGGTGGTATGAGGGCCCGATGTCCACAGGTAGGGGTTGTGCTTACAGCCCAAAACTGTGCAGGACATTTGGCATTTGCCAGAGAACACCAAGATTGGCAAATTTGCCATTGGCGCCCTGTGCTCTTCACAGATGAAAGCAGGTTCACACTGAGCACATGTGACAGATGTCTGGAGACGCCGTGGAGAATGTTCTGCTGCCTGCAACATCCTCCAGCATGACCAGTTTGGCGGTGGGTCAGTAATGGTGTGGGGTGGCATTTCTTTGGGGGGGCCGCACAGACCTCCATGTGCTAGCCAGAGGTAGCCTGACTGCCATTAGGTACCAAGATGAGATCCTCAGACCCCTTGTGAGACCATATTTTGGTGCGGTTGGTCCTGGGTTCCCCCTAATGCAAGACAATGCTAGACCTCGTGGCTGGAGTGTGTCAGCAGTTCCTGCAAGAGGAAGGCATTGCTACTATGGGCTGGCCCGCCCATTCCCCAGACCAGAATCCGATTGAGCACATCTAGGACATCATGTCTCGCTCCATAGACTGTTCAGGAGTTTGTGGATGCTTTAGTCCAGGTCTGGGAGGACATCCCTCAGGAGACCATCTGCCACCTCATCAGGGGCATGCCCAGGTGTTGTAGGGAGCTCAAACGGGCACGTGGAGGCCACACACACTACTGAGCCTCATTTTGACTTGTTTTAAGGACATTACATCAAAGTTGGATCATTCTGTAGTGTGGTTTTCCACTTTGATTTTGAGTGCGACTCCATATCCAGACCTCCTTGGGTTGATAAACTTGATTTCCATTGATAATTTTTGTGTGATTTTGTTGTCAGCACATTCAACTTTGTAAAGACGAAAGTATTTCATACTATTAGTTCATTCATTCAGATCTAGGATGTGTTATCTTAGTGTTCCCTTTATTTTTTTGAGCAGTGTATATGTAAGAGTGTTATACCTTTAAGACTGTTTACCATGTGATTTGTCATGTGATTGTTACCCAGGAGGTATCAGTGACCAGGTGACCTAGGGGTGACCAATGGGAGCCCACCAGAGCCTCCCCCACATAAGCCCTGGGAGGAGCCTCTGCACGCTCTCTTAGGCTGCATTCACATCACGATTTCTCCAATTTCTCCATTCGACCTGAGTACACGATTTTTATAACTTAAAATCGTATGAAATCATATATAAAGTCGGATTCATTGACCTCCATTAAAAAATCGGATCCATTACACACATCCGATTTCACACGATTTTTGTTCAGGTCTGAAATCGTGGTCAACCCCGATTTCAGACCCGAACAAAAATCGTGTGAAATCGGAGGCGGTTCAAATCGGATGTGTGTAATGGATCCGATTTTTTAATAGAGGTCAATGGATCCGACTTCATATACGATTTCATACGATTTTAAGTTATAAAAATCGGTCGGATGGAGAAATCGTGATATGAATGCAGCCTAAGTCTTTGCTAGGTCCAGTCAAGTCGTGCCTGAGTGTGTGTCCAGAGCCATAGGAGGCCTCAAGTCCAGTCTGTAGCCACAAGCTACAAACGTGCAAGTAAGCCACAGTCACAGTCTTGTCAGTCATAAGTCAGTCAAGTCACAGTCATCCGTCTAGTCAACTAAATTGTTGGGTGCTACATGTTGGGTGCCACATAACTGCACTAAATTGTCCACCTCTACTACAAGTCCCAGCAAGCCCTTAAGGTCTCTGAAGTCACTGGTCACCTCTGTGGGCCTGGCTGAACTGTATAGACTTTTACACCTGTCTAACCTGAGTAAAGCTACCATTGTCCGTAATTTGGCATCAGAGTCATTATTGCCCCCGTGCCTAGCCCAGGATCCAGCGGTATACCTTCGAGTGGTATTGAGAATCAACGATGCCCTGTCGTTACAAATGCAAGAGGTTAATCTCATCTGCCCCTAGGGTTATTCCATCTGCCCTTTGCATCACACCCCATACCAAAAACCCATGAGGCCAAGGTCTAATACTGTGTAATATGCTTCTTATACCTCACTGCACCACTTTGTTCTGATGTCATACACAGGACCCACACCTAGAAATGCTATAGTGCAGATGCTTATTATTTAAATGTGGTCTCTGACCTTTCCCAGCATTCCTTGTTGCCAGAGACAATATGTCATAAGTCACATGGTTTCCAGGAGTGCGTAGTTATGCTGCAGTGGGTAGATGGATAGCATTACATCAGTAAATTCCCTCCACTCTTCTATCCATCCACCCACTGCAGCATAGCTATGCTCTCCGGGAGACCATGTGACTTATGACATATGGGATAGGTCAGAGACAACAATAAAATAAAAAGACTTTTACTACAGCACTTTAAGGTGTGGATCATGTGCATGAATTCAGGTGTGCATGAAAGGTGGTGCATTATGGGCTCAAAAACTTGGCATCATGGGCTCAAAGGCTGAAAAAAAAATCCAGGCATACCCCTTCAATAATGCTGCCAAGCTATACACAGTTATGTGGCACCCAACACAAATCTTTAAAAAAAAATCCATGTAATAGTATAATATTGTTTTCAATGGTAAAACCACTGAGCCACTACTATTGATAACACATGCAGAGTACAGTACTTGTGGGTGGTGGAGGCATTGCAGGCTGCCATGTTAGGCTCCTTTCACACTGCTGTTTGTGCCCGGCAGTGTGTCAGCTGTTAGAAGATATTTTTGCTTGCGGCGTCTTTTTCTCTCGCTATCTTCCGGCAGACTAATGGACGTCAGAGAATCCCATTCCTCTGTGCCCGTTATGCCTCCCGTCGGGCTCTGTCACACTAACGGCCGTTAAAGGCAAAAAAAAAAGAGAGCCTTAACGGCCATTTGTGGCGGAGCCCAGCGGCAGTGTGAAAGTAGTCTTACATGTTAGATACATGCTGAACTTTGGATAGACATGTTTCCCCTGCAACAGGAAAACACCCATAAGCCTCGTTCACACAGTGAAATTTCTGAGTGGAATTGAAAACAATGGGACTATGCTGCAACTGAATTTCCAAACTGAATTTTTCTGTCAGATTCTGCTTGGAAATTCTGTTGTGTTGCCTATGGAGATGGCTTATTTCCGAGTTGTCCTAGTGCCAGCTTGGAAATTTTCTGGGCAGACATTCCGCCCGTGTGAAAATACCGCGATCAAGCCTAATAGAGCATGATGCCTCTGGAGGTGGTGTTCCAATGTTAAGTTAATGTTTGTTTTTATGTGTTAGTTGCAAAGTAGTAAACTACAGAGCCATGTTAACTCAATAGACAAACACTGTAAAATAAAGCGCTCTCTGTTGCTACAGTCACTGTACAATCTCTAAACTGCTTCTGGAAGGAAGAGCTCATTTACATACATATACATTTCAATAGTCATATTCACACTTTTGGATATGTAAGGCTAGGTTTTCACCCTCTTTTTTTTCTTTTTTTTTGGGGCGTTTTTTGGAAAACTGCCATTGCAGTTATTGAGTCAAAGCCAGAAGTGTATTCAAAAGGAATGAGAAATATAAAGGAAGGACTTATACTTTTCCTTTCTGCTGGATCCACTTCTGACTTTAGCTCAAAAACTGTGGCAGCAGTTCTCCAAAAAAAATAAAAATAAAAATAAAAAAAATAAAAAACTTGTGTAAAGACCTAGCCTCACAGAAATTGAGCAGGAGTAAAAAATGTACAACTTAAAACACAATACAGAAAACATTATAAAAAGAGAAAAATGTCATAAGCAAGTGTGAATGAGCCTCGGCTCTGTAAACTCAGTGGCCCAGGTTTATCAAACCCTGTGAGGGAAAAAATAGTGATTTTCCCACAGCAACCAATCACAGCTCAGGTTTCACTTTACCAGAGATTGTTAGCTGAGCTGTGATTGTTTGCTGTTGGAAAATCCCTCTATTTTTTCTCTCACATAGTTTGATACATCTGGGCCATAGTATTTTAAAGGTTTTTTTTGACCCATAAGTGGATTTTTGTTTTTGCACTTTTGTTTTTTCCTCCTCACCTTCTAAAAATCATAACACTTTCAATTTTCCACTTAAAAATCCATATGAGGGCTTGTTCTTTGCGCCAGCAATTTTACTTTGTAATACCATTAATAATTTAACTACAAAATGTAAGGCAAAACCAGAAAAAATGTATTTGTGGGGCAAAAAAAAATAAAAATAAGCCATTTTGTAATTTTTTGCGGCTTCCTTTTACACGCAGTGCAGTTTTCGGTAAAAATTGCACCGTAAGCTTGATTTTACTTTACTACAAAAAAAAAAAAACTACATGCACCAAAATTAATACGTTGAAAATGTCCTCTTCCAACCCTTATAACTTTTTTATTTTTCCTTATAATGGGCAGTATGAGGGCTCATTGTTTGCGCCGTGATCTGAAGTTTTTATGCGCACCATTTTTGTTTTGATCAGACTTTTTGATCACTTTTTATTCATTTTTTTATTGTATAAAAAGTGACCAAAAATACGCTATTTTGGACTTTGGAATTTTTTTTACGTGTACGCCATTGACAGTGCGGTTTAATTAACAATATATTTTTATAGTTTGGACATTTACGAATGCGGCGATACCATATATGCTTATTTGTATTTTCACCGTTTTTTTTTTTTTTTTTTTAATAAGAAAAGGGAGGGGGTTAAAACTTTTATTATGGAAGGGGTTAAATCACATTTATTAACACTTTATTTTCACTTTTTCTTTGCAATGTTATAGCCCACATAGGGGACAATAACATTGCATACACTGATCACTGCCATGTAATAGTGGCTATCAGTCACGGAGCAGTCATTCAGCGATCGGACAGCAAGGAGGCAGGTAGGGATCCTCCTTGCATCCTGCAAGCAGTTTGGGACGCCGCAATTTCAACGCGGTGGTCCCGAACAGCACCATTGAGCTAACTGGCAATGTTTACTTTTGTTTTAGACGCGGTGATCAAGTTTGATCGCCGCGTCTAAAGGGTTAATCCTGTACATCAGCCTGATCGGCGATGTCCGGCATTAGCAGTAGGTCCTGGTAGCCTATAGCAACCGGGACCCATCGAGTACGATGCGCTCATCTGCTGAGCGCGCGTCATACCTTGGGAGCCGCAGATGGACGTTAATGAACGTCCATTTGCGGCAAAGGGTTAAAAAATAAAGCAAAAGCAAAAAAAACTGGAAAAACTGCGTGAACATAAAAATGCCCAAAATACTGGGGGAGACCGTATTTGTTGCTTATAACACCAATCACTTTCATTTCATAGTCTGCTCTTGAAAAATTAAAGCTATGCTGCTATTGGTCGCTATGGACAACAGAGACAGTCATTTAGATAGCTTCATAATCAACCCAGCTGTGTATGAACCTAGTCTAACACTGCGTTAGACATACCACTGCAATCTGGAGCAGTAAAGAGAGTGTAAAGAGCCGTATGCTTAAAGTAGTATTCCAGGATTTTTATTTATTTAACTATGCTACAGGGACTGTAAAATTAGTGTAGTTCATAATATGTCTGTGCATGTCTGTGCCTGTGTGTGACAGTTTTTTCACAATTCTTATGTGATTTTCACCCCAATATTTATTTTTAACAGCATACAAAATGACTGTTGTCTCAGATTTTTCCCAGGTTGCAATGCGGCCGAGACCTGACTCACTAGTCAGCTGATGACAGGGTGGAGCGATCGCTTGGTGGGAGAGAGATCAATCTGCAACTAATGAAACGGTTGTAGGCATGCTGATTGAAAACCACAGGTCTTTTGAATGGATGCAGCTCATTTATGTTTCAATGAGTGGGGTGGCTGATGTATGGGAGGGAGGCAAAGTAGGCAAAGATGGAAACTCAAACATGAAATACCAGTTCATAAAAAGCTAGCCACAGTGTTATGGTAATCTCACAGCACAGCCATTTAGCCCCAAGACAAGCACCGATCCTTCCTAAGTATGTCAATTACTGTCTGGCAGGTGTCAGGATCCGGACTGGTATGCGGGGAGGACACGGGTAGTGGATCCTCTGTACCAGAGAGGCGATGGCGTGGGCCGTACCAGGGGAACGGAATCTATGGGATTACTGGTTTTCACCAGAGCACACCGCAAAGCAGGATGGTCTTGCTGCGGCAGGTAATCCCCAGGTCGTTCCACCCGGTAGCGACTCAACCCCTCTGACGGCTGAGACAGGCGCGGGACACAAGGACAAGGCAAAGGCAAGGTCAGACGTAGCAGAAGGTCAGGGCAGGTGGCAACGGTTCGTAGTCAGGGGCAACAACAAGGGTCTGGATACACAGGCAATGGGCTCACAAAAACGCTTTCACGGGCACAAGGCAACAAGATCCGGCAAGGACAGGAAGGGGAAGAGGGTTTTTATGAAAAATGGGAGTGATTACACTGATTGGGCCAGGCACCAATTAGTGGTGCACTTGCCCTTTAAATTTCAGAGAGCCGGCGCGCGCGCACCCTAGAGAGCGGGGCCGCGCATGCCGGGACGGAACAGAAGGAGGACGGGGCAGGTGAGAGGATCGGTATGTGACCTGTGGGCGAGCACGTCCCGCCACGCGGATCGCATCCCCGCCGGGGACACTAGAGCAGCGCTCCCGGTCAGCGGGTCTGACCGGGGCGCTGCACACAGAATGCCGCGAGCGCTCCGGGGAGGGACAGGGACCCGGAGCGCTCAGAGTTACAGCAGGTATGTACTGAAATCACCTTATAGTGGATAACCCCTTTAAGCATCTGTTTGATTAATCTGAGCTTGATTGATGCCTGTAGGATACTAAGGCCATGTTCACATGGGCAAAAATGTGTGGAATTTACTTGATGTGGCGACACTAGAACCGCTCAGAAATGTGCAATCTTTATAGAGATTAATTTAATTAAGTTAATTTCCAGGCAGAATCCACAGAAACATTGATCCGGTTCAATGTTTTAGGGGACACTGGAATTAGGATTTCCACGGCAAAATCATCTGCTGCAGAAATTCCGCGGTGTGCACAGTGCAATAGAACCCCATTGAAATCAATGGGACTCTGCAATAGAATTTCTGAGCATAATATTCCCGTGGAATTCTGCTCTGAAATTCCGCCGTGTGAACATAGCCTTTGGCTGGGTTCACACTACAGAACTTCCGACTGGACAAAATCCGTCCAGAGATTCCAAGTGCAGCCTTTGTTCAACTACTTCTCCAAGCAAAAAACATGGCACATAAATAATTTGACAATGATTCCATGTGGAAATTCTGCCTGGAATCCTCATGGAATCAAAACTCCATTGATGTCAATAAAAGTTCCCGATGAGGATTATCTTCAGTGAGGAAATTCTGCAAGGGCCGTTGCACGCTACGGATTTTCCACTTGGAATTCATTGCGAGCAGAATCTACCTTGATCTCAATGGAATTCTGCTGCATAGTGCACTCTAAGGAAGTTCTGTAGTGAAATGTTTGGGCCGGGTTCACACTTCGGAATCAGTTGGCGCTAGGAACGCGCAGACAATGCTGTCTCCATAGAAGACAATGTCTGTAGAGCAGATTCCACCAAAACATTGAGCGGAACATTGTCGGAAATTCCTACCAGAAAATTCCGCAGTGTTAATGGGTTAATGGAAAACCTATTCACCTGCATGTTAACCTTAATGCAGCTGAATTTCTGACCGAAATTCCTGAAAGGAATTCCAGTCGGCCCCTAGGGTGCTGCAGCTTTACACTTAGTGCCCAGCAGTGTAAATATACAGTAAAGGCATAGTGTGATACTATCTGTGGGGTACAGCTGACACTGCTGCAACGTCCAGGATAAAAGATAACTCAGATACTGGCTGTTTTGCCCCTTAGAGGCTGTGGTCTATAGAGAGTTATACGTTTTAGGTACCCCAGAATGATGGCATTTACACATCCTGCAGAAAGAAACAATCTCTCTCTACATAGATGGAAAAATGAAAAAGCTTTGGCTCTCAAAGCGCAGGGATGAAAACAAAGCCATATATATTGTTGTGTCGCCAGGGCTCAAAATAGCTGCGTTACCAAGGGGTTAAGAAGTTCACTTTCCCCCTCTGTATGCACCAAAGGTAAAAATAGAGAACAATCCATGCTGCACAGTCTTAATAAGGAAAACCAATTTTCTTCACTTCAGTGCATGCAATATGGAAATTGTTACCCTGGGCAACTTACACCTCTCCAGCTTCTGCAGCCTTCTATTCTCTGTACATTTCAACACTCCACTCTCCGTAAATTACTTGAAAACAATTTCTGAAAGACCATAAATACCTGAACACAAAGCTCTTTAGGTAGTGCCATAACCCTTGGCGCAAAGCTCCCAAATATATGGGAATGATTTATTCCTAGGTTTCCTCATTTCATATAAAAGAATGAATCTGACAGAAAAAAAATCCCGCCATGCTCTAGTGGACTTCGTATATGTATATTCTCTCCTAAACACATTACTTTTAGCAGAGAATATCTCCATACAGATGACAGAGCCTGTACTGCAATGTATGGAGGCCATGTAGCTTTGTACCGTGGAGCCTTATGGCCCTTATGTAATGTGTAATGTTGCACAGGTTCCAAGCATTCACTTAAAGGGGTTGTGCGCTGCCCTGCAGTTGGGAGCTCCGCTCACAGTGTCTGGAAGTTCATTACTCCGAACACTGTGTGCGGGCTTCCGTGTTCGCGGCCGCCGGGCGTGACGTCACGCCCGGCCCTTTCGTGACGTCTCGCCCGCCCCCTCGTGATGTCTCACCCGCCCCCTCAACGAAAGTCTATGGGAAGGGGGCGCGACCGCTGTTACGCCCCCTTCCCATAGACTTTGGTAGAGGGGGCGGGCGTGACGTTACAAGGGGGCGGGCGAGATGTCACGAAGGGGCCGGGCGTGACGTCACGCCCGGCGGCAGCGAACACGGAAGCCCGCACACAGCGTTCGGAGTAATGAACTTCCAGACACTGTGAACGGAGCTCCCAACTGCAGGGCAGCGCACAACCCCTTTAAAAAAGGAATAATTGGTTTGTTTAGCCCAGAGTTACTAAATCCTATTTGGCTTACTGTCCCCTTTTCAGAAATAAAATATTACTCAGCACCCCCTGGATATCTACCTTCTTTAAGGAAACACCAGTAAGATGTAGTGTCAAATTTGTGTTTTTTCTGTATCTGTATTCCAATCGACATCTTAGGCTGCTTTCACACTATACAAATACTTCCGTTATGAATGCCTGTTATAAAAAGCCTGGAAATTGGCAGTTATACGGCCGGTACAAAATCACATTATAGTGTATGGGATTTTTCTACAAGCCGTTTTAATCCGTTATCACCATTTATTAATAACGGCCATTATTTTGTGACTGGCGATAGTAATGGGAGAATTAGTGCATGCACTATTTCTCCTGGTCATTCGCCCGTTACAAAATAACAGCCGTTATTGATAATGGGTTAAAACGGCTATTAGAAAAATCCCATAGACTATAATGGGATTTTCTAACGACCGTTAGTGACTCCACAGTATGTCACTTCCTGAGGGCGTCATGTGACAGCTACCGTGCCATGTTTAAAAGGTATCACATGATCGCGGTTATCATCCAAGTCACATGACCGCAGCTGCCCTCCTGAGATCACAAGGCACAGTCACATGATTCGTCTTGTAGATGTAAACAAAATTTCTTAGAATCGTCTGCTGACAGCGCGCATATAGAGGAGGAAATCATTTATATATTACTTGAGGTAGAATTATACATATACATAGCACGAGATTAGGATTAAGATTATATAAATGAGATCATGGACAGTCTGAATATAGCAAAATAAACCTTGTCAGAAGGCGCGGTTCAGAACATCAGAAGAATCAGGTGGAAGCCAAATCAGGATGAAAGTGCTAGAAGGCACTATGTTTATTTAAATAAATACCAATAGACGCGTTTCGGAGGATCATACCATTCTGCCATTCTGAGGAAGTAGGTATGATCCTCTGAAACACGTCTATTGGTATTTATTTAAAAAAACATAGTGCTTCCTAGCACTTTCATCCTGATTTGGCTTTCACCTGATTCTTCTGATGTTCTGAACAGCGCCTTCTGACAAGGTTTATTTTACTGAACTCTGTACAAACTATATGGGAGAAGTTTTCTTCTACCCATTTGCACCTTGGGCCCAGCAGTTCGAACTCAGAGGATCTCTACAGACCCCATAGGGGTGATATGCGCAATTTTTAACGTGGTCGGGTGAGCGGCCCCTTTATAGAGCCCCCCTTGCCCTGATATACTCAGGGACCACGGTATCTTGGGTAATCCGCGAGGCGCTGTCCTCTTTTTCTCTTTTTCTTTCCACTAAGTCTGAATATAGATCAGACTAGTTTAATTATGTTATTACAATTAGTACTAATCAGATAAGTAATGTTTAGATGTGATAGCATGTATTTCTACTGTTCTGCTAAGGTAGATGATAATCTAGCTGGATTTCCTACTGGCTATATTAGGGGTTCATATTCACTTAAAGTATAGTATAACGCTCAAGTGTGACAAAACTCACATTTCTCTCTATATACGATAAATAGATTTCATCCAATCCTTCAACCATAGCTCGATTATATATGTTGAGGAGAAAAATATTCTTTCTGGTTTGGTAGCAATGTCAGAATGATATCAACATCATTAGGACTCATAGAGTATATGTGAGTCCATGTCAGGGTGGGTTCACACTACGTTTTCTCCCATACGGGAGCGCATACGGCAGGGGGGAGCTAAAACCTTGCGCTCCCGTATGCCTTCGTATGCGCTCCCGTATGTCATTCATTTCAATGAGCCGGCCGGAGTGAAACGTTCGGTCCGGTCGGCTCATTTTTGCGCCGTATGCGCTTTTACAACCGGACCTAAAACTGTGGTCAACCACGGTTTGAGGTCCGGTCGTAAAAGCGCATACGGCGCAAAAATGAGCCGACCGAACGTTTCACTCCGGCCGGCTCATTGAAATGAATTACATACGGGAGCGCATACGAAGGCATACGGGAGCGCGAGGTTTTAGCTCCCCCCTGCCGTATGCGCTCCCGTATGGGAGAAAATGTAGTGTGAACCCAGCCTAAGAAGGAAATTGCAGGCAGGAGACCACCTCCTTAATAGCGTGGTTTCAACCACCAGGACATTCCCTACACTATTTAAGTGAGGGACCTAGGACAATATTATCTATAGGAAATTAAAGCATAGAAATAACAGAAATGATTAAAGAGATCAGACTGTGTCCATTATCAGCTTCATCCAAACAGAGATAATCAGGCTATTGGACCATGCTTTTTACTGGGGCAAAAGATACCCAAATTTTAAATTATTGATACCAATTTGTTCTCAAGTT
Organism: Hyla sarda; assembly: GCF_029499605.1. Taxonomy (NCBI): domain Eukaryota; kingdom Metazoa; phylum Chordata; class Amphibia; order Anura; family Hylidae; genus Hyla; species Hyla sarda. Next base: position 171,552,169 of record NC_079192.1, read on the forward strand.
TAAATTAAATTAATTCAGGGTGCTGTCGATATCCCCTTCACATGTCACCCATACAGAATTCCCCATTGGGACCATAGAACTCACTCAATAAAAGCTGAAAAATTACAACATTCATTTAGACCAAATGGACTCATCGTTTTCAATCTATAGATCCATTCAGTCTTTTTCCTGAGGATTTTTCTGTCAATGTCACCCCTCCTTACGCTGGATCTGATCACCTCTATGACCTGAGTCCTGGGGTCCCCATTGTGTTTCTCCCAGACATGCCTGGCGATAGGTGTATCCCGCCTATGGCGTACATCCCCCAGATGTTCACCCATCCTTTTTTTTAGTTCATGTGTAGTTTTACCTACATAGCTGAGTGGGCATGAACATTTGCATAAATATACCACACCTCTGGTCTTACAGTTTGCGAACTTGCGGATTCCATACTCTGTTCCAGTATGTTCACTACAGAAGGTTTTATTTTTGTTTATGTAGGAAAAGGCAACACAGTCATCGCCACATCTGAAGGTGTCCAGGAGTTTTCGCTCAAGCCACAACCCTGCTGGTGGGGGGGTTTTATAGTGGCTACGTATCAGCCGGTCTCTAAGAGATCTCCCCTTCTGGAAGGTCACAGAGGAATATGTAGATAAGACCTCCCTCAGATGTGGGTCAGATCTAAGTATGCCCCAATGGCGACCAAGAATCTACTTCACCTCATGTGATCGCTCTTCACAGTTTCCAATCATGCGCATAATATTTTGTTTGTCCTGCGTATGTCTTACTTTAGTTACTAGCAGATCCGACCTATTACTCCTTAGTTCAAATTCATACACCTTCCTTATTACACAATCGGGGTACCCCCTCTCATGGAATCTCTCCCTTAGGTCCTTAAATTGTGTAGCAAACTCTCTTACATCCGAACAGTTGCGTCTTAGAGCAAATATTGTCCTTTTTGGGATCCCTTCCTTTAATGGAAGAGGGTGGTGACTTTCCCATCTGAGTAAGTTATTTGTGGATGTCGGTTTCCTATAGATGCTCGTGGAGAGCCCTCCACATACAGCTTTTCTAATTATTATGTCCAAAAAAGGTAGACTATCTTGACTGCATTCAGATGTAAATCTGAGTCCTATGGGATTATTATTCAGGGACGGCACAAATTCATTAAACTACACCTTCGTACCACTCCACAAAACTAAAACATTGTCTATAAAATGCCCCCAGTATAGTATGTGGGGTGTCCAATTGTTCTCCTCTTCCCCAAAGACAATTTTATCCTCCCACCAGCCCATGGTCACGTTGGCATATGTGGGGGCACATGGGCTCCCCATGGCCGTGCCACTAAGCTGGTGGTAGAATCTATGTCCCCCGCTGTTTTACTGTTGTAGGTAACTTGTATTGATTGGTGTACTACAGTACTACATCATGCTGCTATACTGCTCCACTATGGATATATACTGTACTATGCAGGCTTTATTGTGACACACTGGTTTGTTACTAGTACCATACGTGTAGTAAAATATCCTTTATTGTTATTAACTACCATCCCTGTTACCAGTATTACCTATACTATATGTGCAATATGTTTTTTGATGCTACTATTGATTATATATCATTATAATTTCTATCAAGGGCTTACCCTACTTGCTCATTTCACTGCCATATTCCTCTGTGTACATCATATACCTAATTTTAGTCTGTTTAGACGTGTGATTTTCCAATAAAGTATAATTTTTTTAGTTTTTATAAATTACTCCAGGGGCTCTTATTCTTCCTGATATATATTGGGAGATCATTTTAGTGCATGTATCACTAATGGGATTGTAGTTTGTTACACCAATTGAGGTAGTACAATATATTATTTTTACACATCCCTATTTTTGCTTGTGGCTTTGCACTTTTGGAAGTGTGTAGAATACCGCCACTCGGGGGTTATTAGGTAATAAGAAATTAAATTAATCTTTATCAATGATCCTTTTATACAATGCCTCAATTAATATGATTGTGTCTTGAATCTTTCAGGGGCCTTTTTAAAAATAAAAGAAGCAATCTGGTTGCTATGGGCAACTGGTCAACTTTTCCTCTGCACAGGTTTTGATAAATCTTCTCCATTAATTTTAAACAAGTTTCTGCACCAATTTTTTTGGGAACTTTTCTTGTAGCAAGACGCTGCATGTGATGTGCACATGGCATACAGCTTTCTTTTCTGCCCCAATCACACTGATCAGTGCTGGGCAGGAGGATGGAGTAAACTGCTGCTATGGATGGCTGAACAGTTCTCTCAGTATTGGGCCACTGCTGGATCACTCTTACTGCGGGCTATAAGATGCTGGTGATTTTTTAGCATCTTATAGTCTGAAATGTATGGTATAATTTTTTTACACTAGAAGACACTGAAACAGTAGGTATGTTAAAAGAATCCTGTACGATAAATGAGCGTGAGCACGCTTCAAACACCAGTAATGGGACCAGGGCATAGCAGTATGCCCTTGGTCCTTAAGGTGTTATGGGGCCCCATGAGTTGTCAGTCCACCCCTGCTTACTAATTTAATGTTATTATCCATGGTGCAAAGATCTCTCCATATCAGCTAAGCTGTCTCCTTTGCAGCTGTGGCATCCTGTCTCACTCATACCTGAATGCAGTCTGCTCCTGCCTCCCCTCCTGTCTGCTTAGGGAGACCATTAATATCAAACGGGGAGCACATATTACCGCTTACTAGATTTTAAGGCAGAAGGAAGCTTTTCTCAGTCACAGTAGTTTCACAGAACAGGCTTAATGCTGTCTTTTAACTTTCAAAACAAAAGGTTTTATTATATACTGGGTCACATAACAATGTTACACGATGTAAATACAAGAGAGTTCAATCGGTATGGTCGAAGCATATATGTGACTAAAGCGGGCTTCCAGTGAGGGCATGAGTGAACACAGGTAACACGTAAAATAGTAGTAGCCCAGCAATGTCATGTAGTACGGAACCACTCCCGTAAGTCAAGAGCGGTCAACAAAGTCCACTGACCAGAAAGAGGAAACAAAGAAAAAACAAAGAAAATAAATTAAATAAAAAGTAAAAAGTGAATGAGCAAACGACACAGTGAAAACACAGCATGGAGTATGGGAAGGTAGAGTGAGTAGGAAAAGAAAGGCGGAAGGGGGCGGAGGGGTGGAGGGGGAGACAAGAAAAGAGATGAAAGAATGGGAGCGTGCAGTAGAAGGAGAGAAAAAAAAAAGGGGGGGGGGGCAGAGGGACAAAAAGCACTAACCTCAGGTCCACTGGTCGTCACCTCCAAGCTGCCAGCCATCCAGTGACCAACTTGTGTATTAGCCTAGGCCTATCAAGCACTAGGCCTAATGGGTTGGGGTCTAGGGGAGGGGGGTGTATAGGGGCATCAGTCGGCTCTATAATCAGGGGAGTCCACATGTAACATCCAGGGGCACCAGATTGTCAGAAATCTATCATTGCGGTCTGAGGAATCTGCCATTATCTCTTCCATTCTACACAGGAAGAGGACTTCGGAGTACCATTCGGACAGTGTCGGGGGAGTGGTGGATTTCCATTTTCTGGGTATTACTGTTCTTGCCGCCATCAGCAAAAAGTGGGCGAGGATTTTAGCAGGAGTTTTACGGGAAGAAGGTAAGATAGTCAGTAAGAGCACCTTGGGGTCATTTTGATAGACAATACCAGTAATGGATGTAATGTGAGATAGAACCGCGGTCCAAAAGGAGGCAAGCAAGGGACAGGCCCACCAAATGTGAGTCATCGTCCCCTTCTCCCGTCCACATCTCCAGCAGAGATCTGAGACCTGAGGGTACATTTTGTGCAAGACCACTGGTACTCTGTACCAGCGGGAAAGGAGATTGTAGTTGGTCTCCTGCGCTTTACAGGAGATCGAGAGTTTATGACATAGTGTAAAGGCCGTCAACCAGTCAGACGCGGCAAAGGAAGTCTGCAGTTCCGCCTCCCACGCCCCAACAAACCTCGGAGGACTGCTTTCAGCCTCAGCCGTTAGAAGGGCATATATTTGTGAGACAGCCCTAGGCGCTGGAGAGGTGGAAGTGCACAGCGTTTCAAACGGGAGAAGGGGTCTAGCTAGTCGTAATCGGTCTCCCATGGATGAAACAAAGTGTTTCAATTGTAGATATTGCATGAAAGTCAGAGAGGTGCGAAGGTGTGTCGGGACAATGCTTTCATAGGGGGCTAACAGGGTGCCATCCAGAAATACTCTCAGGGGTAGTGCTGGCGGTTCCGTCCTGCCTAGGAAGGATGAGCTCAGAAGTCCCGGGGGGAACTGGGGGTTACCCAATATTGGGGTCAGGGGGCCATCTGAGGAGAAGAGTTGTGTAATGTGTAGGTAGCGTTGAATGGCAATGATAAGTTCCCTCGAAACCAAGGGGAGAGAGCTCCTTCTCTGTAGGGACATAGCCTCGGGGGGCAGCCACAGCACTGACGAGAACTCCACCTCCGTCTCAGACAGTTCCACCTCCACCCATCGCTTCGAGGAGCGGCCGCGGAGGAAATCCAGAAACCTCGTTAAAGTAGCAGCCATATAATAGGCCTTGCAGTCAGGGACCGCAAGGCCACCCGACTGTTTGCGTCTATTCAGCGTCTCTCTGGAGACCCTCGACGGCCGCCCCGCCCAAACGAAGGAGCGAAGCAAACCCTCCAATTTCTTAAAAAAGGGTCTCGGGAGGGCAATTGGTATCGCCTGAAAAAGGTAAAGCAATCTTGGTAGCACATTCATTTTTATAATGTTCGCCCTGCCCAGCCAAGAGAACGTACCCTTAGTCCATCTGGTCAGATCATTAGTCAGCGTAGAGAGCAACGGTAGAAAATTAAGAGCGTAACTATCGGAGGGATGAGCAGGGACCTGGATGCCTAGATAGGTAATGGACCTAGCGGCCCATCTGAACTGGTAGGAGGCACGGGCCTGTATCAGTTCGCTTCCAGGTAGGGTGATGTTCATGGCAGTGCTCTTGGTCATGTTAATTTTGTGGTTGCTATACTGGGAGTATGAGTGAAGGGTTTGAACAATAGCAGGCAGGGAAGCGGTAGGAGAGGAGACAAATAGAAGAAGATCATCCGCGAAGGCAGAATAGAGATGGTCACTCCTACCAACCTCAAATCCTCTAATATTCGGGTTATCACGTAGAGCAATCAAAAGGTGCTCCATACACAGGATATAAAGGATCGGTGAGAGCGGACACCCCTGCCTCGTACCATTACGGATGGGGAAAGGAGACGAGAGAGACCCGTTCACCCGCACCTGTGCACTGGGGTTATCATACAGGGCGAGTATACGACTCAGCATGTGTGGGCCAATGCCTATTTGAGTTAGTGAAGCCTCTAGGAACCCCCAGTCCACCCGATCGAACGCCTTCTCGGCATCCAAGGAGAGGAGCATCAGCGGTTGGTGGCGGGCTATGGCCCTGTGTATGATCGAGAATGTGCGTACAGTGTTGTCACGAGCCTCACGAGAACGCATGAAGCCAGACTGATCGGGGTGAACTAGGGGTCCCAGAACTGCCGCCAAGCGATTCGCGAGCAATTTTGCAAACAATTTCGTGTCTACGTTGAGGAGGGATATTGGTCTATAGCTGGAGCATTGGTTAGGGTCCCTCCCCTCCTTTGGTATGACTGTGATGTATGCTCTGAGAGACAAGGCAGGGAATCCTGTAGTGGGGGTGATGCTATTAAAGGATTTGCAAAGTATGGGGATTAATTCGGCCCTCAGTGTTTTGAAGAATTTCCCCGTGTAGCCGTCCGGTCCCGGGCTTTTCCCGGACGGCAATTCCTTAATCACTTCCTCAATTTCCGCATCCGCGAACGGCTCCTCCAATGCAACTATCGCAGATTCGGGCAGTGTGGGAAGGGCAGTCTGCCGAATATATTAATCCAATGTATGGGGGGGGTCCCGGTGGGGTCGGGTCAGCGGGTGTGGGTGGTAGATTGTATAGGTCCGTATAGTATAATTCAAAGGCTCGCAGAATATCCTTCGTGAGATAGCTCTTAACGCCCTCCTGTGAGGCAATGGACGGGACATATAATGCTGCTCATTTAGCTCTAAGGGCCCTCGCTAGAGTTTTGCCGGGTTTGTTACCCCACTCATAGAAGGAGCTAGCGCATTGTTGTCTGAACCGTTTGTACGAGTCGTTCAGAAGGGTATTGATGTCATGGTGGACCTTAATGAGGTCTCGTAGAGTGGATTCCTGGAGAGACTGTTTATGAAGCATCTCCAATTTTCTGAGCGTCTCGAAGAGACGTCGCAGTTTGGCTGCTTTCTCCCTTTTGAGTCGGGAGCTATGGCTGATCAACACCCCTCTCAGGACACATTTGAGGGCCTCCCATTGAGTCGGAAGCGGGGTGGGGTCAGAGTCGTGATCTCTAAGAAAGTGGGATATGGAGAATTTCAGGTCCGACAAACAGAGAGGGTCTAACAACAGCGACTCATTGAGACGCCACGTGAACCGAGGTGTACTAAGGGAGGGGAGTGAGAAAGTGCAATAGACCGGAGCATGGTCTAAGAGACATATGTTACCAATGTATGTGGATGTAAGGCGAGGGAGATGAAAGTGTGGCAGGAAGATGTAGTCTATTCTACTATATGTGCCATGGGGACTAGAATAGAACGTATAGTCCCTATCAGAGGGGTGCTGGACGCGCCATGCATCGCACAATTGCATGTCGTGTAGAAGACGTCTGAGTTTGTTCAACTGACTGTAAGAAACTGTCGTATGCTGGGAGGAGGTGTCTAGTAGGGGCTGTAAAGGAACATTAAAATCCCCACCCAATATCAGCATTCCTTGCGCAAACGAAGACAGTTTTTCAAGGGTTTTTGTGAGATAAGAAATTTGAGCACTATTGGGCGCATACAACTGTCACCACTTGGTCAAGAACCTGGCCACGAATGAACAAGAATCTGGCGTCAGCATCCGACATAACTTCCTGAACTTCAAAGGGAAGCGAGCGGTGAAAACCAATTGACACTCCCTTGGAACGAGAATCAGAATTGGAGCTATGGTGCCAAGTAGGATAGTACCAACTTATCCTATCTGGAAGATGGCCTGTCTTAAAATGGGTTTCCTGCAGGCAAAGAATGCCCACCTTTCACTTGTGCATATGGTATATGACCCGGGCTCTTTTCTCGGGGACATTAAATCCCTGGACATTAAGGGTGGCTAGGGTTACAGCAGACATACTCACGAGGTACTGGGTGTAGGCAACCGGGAGAGGCTGGTGAGATCAGGAGGTGGAGGCGATGAGCAGGGACCCAGAGATCTGTGGGGAAAAAAGAAAAGGAGAGAAAAGGGAACCGTTAGTCAGAAAGAGGCAGTGGGAGCAGAGGAAGGTCAGGAGCGAAGGAGAGGGGAGGAGGGGGGGGGAAGAGAAAACTACAAAAAAAGAAAAACAAATCACAAAACAAAAAGCAAGATGTCTTGCAAGTAATCAACTATATGCAGGAAGTCCGTCTGCAATTTAGGCGCGTGTAGCACGCACCCGCCCTATTGGGGGGGGGGGGGGGGAACAATCAGGTGAACCGTATGCCAATAAAGTCACCAGTCCTAGATGGTATAGGTCGAAATAGGTAAATAGGACAATGAGTGTCCGTCTGCGGCCATGACACAACTCGCTAAGGAAACAATCAACAGTAACCAGGCGGGGGAGTGAAGGTCATCAAAGCAATAATGGGACCAGGATCAAGTCCAACAAGGCAGAGTGTGGTGAACCTAGAGAAAGAAAAACGTAAGGGACATAGTAGGGTCCAGGGCAGTCCACTGCTCCACAGTAGGCCAGCATGGCAGTGTAGATTAAGCCTCCGAGGAGGGGCCCTCCGGGCGCGGTCTAGGGCGCCTTTGACGTTGGGGCATCGGCTAGTCCGGATGCGGCCTTCTAGTGGCCATACGTTGGTGAACTCCGAGGATCGGAGGAGGGGAGAATGGATCCCTGAGGAACTCCGACCAATCAGGCAGTGTCAGAGGAGGTAAGTCAAGGGTCTCCAGGAATCGAGGTAAATCATCAGGAACACGTAGGACAACAGTGGAGTCCCCCCCGAGGTGACATAGAGCGCAAAAGGAAAACCCCATCTGTAAGGTAGGCGACGCTCTTGAAGAGTACGGAGCAGTGGTCGGAGCAGCGCCCTCTGGCGGAGAGTACGTCTCGATAGGTATGGGTATATTTGTATGTTGGCACCGTCAAAGTCCAGGTCTCCATTCATACAAACTTTCTGCATGATCTGTTCCTTCAGGGTGTACTTGTGTATGCGGCATATAACGTCTCTGGGACGAGTAGGATCCGTGTTGGGGGCTCTGAGGGCTCTGTGTGCCCTGTCTATCTCTATGTGCGTCTCAGGGGGTCGGCCTAGAATCAGATTAAAAATCCCGGTGACTGTGGGAGGAGGTCTTGAGCGTGAGTGGCTTCAGGAAGCCCCCTAAGTCGCACATTATTCCGCCTACTCCGATTCTCAATGTCATCCAAGTGGTCAGCCAGAACATGGTGGGTATGAGCATGTGAGTCCATGGTGGAATGCATCTCGGAGATAGAGGAGAGCACTGTAGTTTGGAAAGACTCAAGGGCGCCAACCCTCCCTTGGAGAGTCGTCACTTCTTGCTGCACGGGTTGTAAGTCACGCTGCCAGGCTAGTTTCAGGTCCTGTGCCAACGCAGAGACATCCGCTTTAGTGGGGAGGAGAGCCAGCAGCGCCTGCAGTTCAGGATGACCCTTTAACAATGCAACAGCTTGAGCAGGAGGGGGCAGAGAGGACGTGAATGGGACCACTGGGTCGCACCGGGGATCTCCACAGAAGTCATGTGAGGCCTGTGTGTCCCTTGGCACAGAACCCCTTTGGGCCAGGGAGGGGGCGAGAGGAGGCCATTAAGGGAAGTCCACTGTTTAAGTCTCCTGGGATAGGGAACAGGGGGATGGTGTGAACTGTAGTCCCCTCACGGTGGTATACCGAGGAGTCCTCCGCGGCAACTTCCCCATCTGAGGAGGAGGACTGGGTAGCCTGAGGGCAGGGGGGTGGGGGCTCCTGAAAATTGCAGGGATGCTTTGGGAGAGGGACGGAGAGGGAGCCCTCATAGCAGTAGGGGCAGGCAGCATCGGTCTCTCAAGGGCTTCACTGTGATGTCCCTGGGTAGGACCCCCCCATTCACCATCCTGTATATCGTCTGGATCAGAGTATTCTCCGACAGTGGCCTGCTCCATCCCGGCCTCTGATGACAATGAGGGGGAGAGCGGCTGTCTCTGTAGCTGGGGGTGCGATCTGGCGATTCCTTGCATGCGCGCCTCAGCGCGGTCTTGAGACTGTGCGCCCGGCTGTGAGGGAGGCTGAGGTTCCGGGATCTTCGCCGACTTCTCCGCTGCGGCGGGCGATGTCGGAACTTGTGTCTGCGAAGGGAGATGCAGTAGGGCAGTTAGGTGTCTGTTCTCCCCGTGTATCATCGCAGCGGTCGGGCCGATGCGCAGCGCTGCTGTAGAGGAGGGAGGGGCCGGAGCACGGTCAGCTCCCTGAGCCTGCGCCATCTTGGACTGGCCCGCCGTTCTAGTCGGTGTCTCCCTGAGCGCCCTCAGGGGCTCAAAATAGTTGGAGATCGGGACAGCAGGTGCCTGGGACTGTACCTGGGTCTTTAGGCGTCTGTTGGACCGTCTGGCTCCCATAAGATCAGTAAATAACCCCCTGGAAACAGGCCGTGGAGACGGAGCACTGAGGTCCTGCTGCTTCTTCTTCACATGGCAAACCACGCCCCCGCCTCGGCTTAATGCTGTCATATCTATGAAAAGCTTCCTGCTGTCTTAAAATATAATGCATTATGGTCCATTAAAGAAGCTTTACCTTTATCCTAGTGTGGTGGTTCAATCAAAACATCCTGCTGTTACCTGTGAAGTATCGTCCTCTATTTCTTTGTTATCCATTCAGGTCAGGAAGGCTGCAGAAGGACCTCTGTTACATCCGTACACACTCTCACCATTGTTGTGTATGGCTTTAACAACCACCCCTGGTTGCATTTATTCTCTTTACCCACTTGGATGTAATGCACTATGGAGCACTATATATTTATATATATATATATATATATATATATATATATATATATATATATATAAATATATATATATATATATATATAATGAGCAGTAATATGAGTCCCCCTTTCTATATCAATGTTCTCTCCATGGGCCAACAGCGGGGACAAGAGGGGAGCTCCCTACATTCACAGCCTGTGACAGGACATCACAGCTACAAGGGAGACAGCTCAGCTGATAATGGAAGATCTCTGCGCTATGGCTAATAACATTATATTAGTAAGTTGCTTTGCTATACTTTCTGACACCAAAGACAGCAATGAGGTTCTGCTGAACTGGAATTGTCAAGTGTAATTTCAAAGCAGAATTACGCTCGGAAATGTTGTGCCCTCCTCACATTAAAGGGGTTATCCACCGTACCTGGCAGACAGTAATGGACATACTTAGGTAGGATCTGTGCTTGTCTTAGGGCTAAATGGCTATGTTGGGAGATTACCATAACACTGTGGCTAGCTTTTTGTGAACTGGTATTTCCTGCTTGAGTTTTCACTTTTTGACTACAAATCCTATAATTCCATTTTCCTCCCTCCCACATATCAGCCACCCCACCCATTGAAACATGAATGAGCTGCATCCATTCAAAAAGACCTGTGGTTTTCAATCAGGGTGCCTACAGCTGTTGCATTAGTTGCAGATTGATCTCTCTCCCATCATGCGATCGCTCCACCCATTGAAGCAGACAGGCTCCCTGTCACCAGCTGACTAGTGAGGTCAGGTCTCGGAAAAATCTGAGACAACATTCATTTTGTATGCTGTTAAAAATAAATATTCGGGTGAAAATCACATAAGAATTGTGAGAAAACCATCACACACAGGTACAGACACTATATTATGAAGTACACTAACTTTACAGCCCCTGTAGCATAGTCAAATAAAAAAAATCCTGGAATACCCCTTTAACCCCTTAGCACATATGGATGTTTCTGAACGTCCATATGCGCGTCTCCATTTATAATGTATAATCGTGAGCGCGCATCATACCCGGTGGGTCACGGTTGCTATAAGCAACCAGGACCCACGCTAATGCTGGACATCGCTGATCGGGCTGATGTCCGTCATGAACTCTTTAGATGCGGTGATCAAAGTTGATCGCCGCGTCTAAAAGTGAAAGTAAAAGCATCCCGGCTGCTCAGTCGGGCTGATTGGGACATCGCGATAAAATCGTGATGTCCCGATCAGCTGGGACACAGCAGGAGGTCCCCTCACCTCTCTCCTGCGTGTCTGATCGTCGACTGATTGCTCCAAATCTGAAATCCAAGCATGAGCAATCAACCGCGGATAACACTGATCCCTGCCATTGAATGCAATGGCAGTGATCAGTGTACAGTGGTCCCTCAACATCCGATGATAATCCATTCCAAATGGACCATCGTTTGTTGAAACCATCGTATGTTGAGGGATCCGTGCAATGTAAAGTATAGGACAGTGGTCTACAACCTGGGGACCTCCAGATGTTGCAAAACTACAACTCCGGGCATGTTGGGAGTTGTAGTTTTGCAACATCTGGAGGTCCGCAGGTTGAAGACCACTGGTATTGGAGGTTATACTCACATGTCCCCGCCGCTCCGGACCGTCACAGCTCGTCACTGCTGCCCTGGATGTCGCCTTCCATCGCTGTCGCCACATCCCCGGGGTGTCCCGACGCTCCGGCAAGGCCTCTGCTTCCCCGGCATCCTCACTCTCCGTCGCCGCCATCACAGACGTGATGACAACGATGGAGAGCACGACGATGCAGGGGATCCCGAAGAGGACACGCCAGAGCCCCGAGGACAGGTAAGTGATCATCAGCGGACCACACAGGGCACTGTAAACGGCTATTCGGTGGCAGCTGAAGCAGTCTGCGCTGCCGGATAGCCTTTTATGCGATGGCCCCTACATACAAAAGCATCGTATGTTGATGCTACCTTCAACATGAGATGGCCTCTGAGAGGCCATTGTATGTTGAAATTATCGTATGTCGGGGCCATCGTAGGTCGGGGGGTCACTGTATTAAATCAATGTACTGCATGTTATAGCCCCCTATTGGTAAGGAAGAAGAAACGAAAGTGCAAAAACAGAAAACCGCTCCGTCCTTAAGGGGTTAATAGTTCCCCTTACTAACACTTCATACAGTGGGGCAAAAAAAGTATTTAGTCAGCCACCAATTGTGCAAGTTCTCCCACTTAAAAAGAGAGAGCGGCCTGTAATTTTTTTTTCTCAACTATGAGAGACATAATAAGAATAATCACATTGTCTGATTTTTAAAGAATATATTAGCAAATTATGGTGGAAAATAAGTATTTGGTCAATAACAAAAGTTTATCTCAATACTTTGTCATATATCATTTGTTGTTATTTACCCTTCTGTAAGTCTTCACAAGGTTTTCCCACACTGTTGCTGGTATTTTGGCCCATTTCTCCATGCAGATCTCCTCTAGAGCAGTGATGTTTTTGGGCTGTCGCTGGGCAACACAGAATTTCAACTCCCTCCAAAGGTTTTCTATGGGGTTGAGATCTGGAGACTGGCTAGGCCACTCCAGGACCTTGAAATGCTTCTTACGATGCCACTTCTTCGTTGCCCGGGCGGTGTATTTGGGATCATTGTCATCTTGAAAGACCCAGCTAAGTGTCATCTTCAATGCCCTTGCTGATGGAAGGAGGTTTTCACTCAAAATCTCACGATACATGGCCACATTCATTCTTTCCTTTAAACGGATCAGTTGTCCTGGTCCCTTAGCAGGAAAACGGCGCAAAGCATGATGTTTCCACCCCCATGCTTCACAGTAGGTATGGTGTTCTTTGGATGCAGCTCAGCATTATTTCACCTCCAAACACGACGAGTTGAGTTTTTACCAAAAAGTTCTACTTTGGTTTCATCTGACCATATGACATTCTCCCAATACTCTTCTGGATCATCCAAATGCTCTCTAGCAAACTAAAGATGGGCCTGGACATGCACTGCTTAAGCAGGGGGACACGTCTGGCACTGCATGATTTGAGTCCCTGGCACTGTAGTTAGTTACTGATGGTAGCCTTTGTTACTTTGGTCCCAGCTCTTTTTCGGTAAAAATGACACCTTATCTTTATTCTGTAGGTCCAGATCTTAGGCAGGTAGCAGCAAAGGGGATGGACATGGAGGCAGGTAGGGACCCTCCCCCGTCCATACAGCTGTTTGGGATGCCGCGATTTCACTGAGCTGCTGGGAACGGTTTAGTTTAGTTTTAGACGCGGCGATCAACTTTGATTGCCACGTCTAAGAAGTTAATGCCAGGCAATACCACGATCGGTGATATCCGGCATTAGCCATGGGTCCTGACGGCTGATAGCCGCGGGGACCACCCGGCTATGATGCGGGGTCAGTCGGTGACCCTGCGTTATAGCACGGGAGCAGAACCAGGGAGTACAGGTACGCCCTTGGTCCTTTAAGGTGTTAATTACAAATTAAATCACTTATTTTTCCCAATTTGCTAATAAAAAAATTTAATAAATAAACATATTTGGTATCGGCACGTGTAGAAAAGTCCGAACTCCGAAAATATAATGATCTTGTTAATGATTTTTTGTCACATCACATCGCAGTTCTCATATAGCCCCGTACAGGAAAAATAAGAAAGTTATAGAGGTCAGAATAGAGAAATTTTGAACATACTTATTTTGTTAAAAAAAAAGATAGACTTTTTTTTAAAAGCAGTACAATAATAAAAAAAAAAAAAGCATATGAAAATGGGTATAATTTTAACCCACAGAATTTAGATAATATGTCAGTTTTACCATGGAAAAGAAAAGTTATGTCTCTTAGAAGGTGAGGAGGAGAAAATGAAAATGCATAAATGTAGACAAAGGGTTATAAGTCAACGGAACCATTAATGAAAAAATACTAACCTGCTGATAACAAACAGGGCTGCTGTTATGAAGCCACAAAGGTTGTCACTCTTACACTTTCAGGCTATGCTCACATGGGTGAAAAATGTGCGGAATGTCCGCACGAAAAACTGGTGCGGATCTTCCGCACAATTGACTAACCGGTGGGAGCTAGGATGGCACGGAAATGCACCTTCTCATAAATGGCAATTCATTTTTTTGCAGGCTCCACAGAAAGCACTGACTTGACTAATCTTTCTACGGATGCTGGAATCTGTATTTCTGTGCCAGATGAAATTCTGCCATGTGAACATTGCAGCAGAATACCATTGAGATCAATGGGTCTTTTCTGCTGCAGAATATTCATGCGAAATTTCGGTACGGAAATTCTGCCATGTGAATATTGCCGGTAGGACACCATAATTTAGAACATCATTTGATATGTTTGCCAGACATGTCAAAGGTTTAGATGGCACTCTCACTCCTAAGCTGCGATTGTGAGTTACAGCCTGGTGAAGTACGCAGCAGCACAGGCCTTAGTCCCAGGCTGTCACTCAAAGCTGACCCTTTCCATGCATATGTGGTGTCCCGATACCGTATTGCATCCAGTACCTACTGTAGAGGTCCCCAAAGTCAGCGTAACTACGTTCAGGTAGGGTTCCTCAGGTGGGACAGCCCCTAGTCGCCTCTCCTTAAGTTTAACTTTAATGTTCATAAATGTATATATTAATAATTATAGCTATATTGTATAGAAATGTATAGAATTGTATAGTGCTTAGCTTGTTCAGCATCGCAGGACCTTCAGTCATGTGACCATGCTAGTAACCTCTATGGTATGTTGCAGGACCTTAGGAGGTCCTTGGGTCACGTGTTACCCACAAATCTCTGTAAAGGTGATTGACATCCGTTTGGACCAATTAGCGTTAGTCCAGCCCCTGCCCATATAAGGGAGCTGCGTCCAATTTTCAGACTCTTGGGTTGCTGCTCTCGTGGATGCCGGACTAACAGGACGGTGTGGATGCAACTTTCAACGACACGCTAGGCCTCAAAACCTACGGCCTCAGCAGAACCAAAAATCGTGAGTTTTACTCTAATTCCTGCTAATGCTAGCCTGACTACTGGACCGCAACTAATTCTCTAAATCCAGTGGAACAGCGCAATAGTCTAAACTGTTAAAGCTAAAGTCCCAACCATTGTCAATCTCCAAAAGGAAGCTGTTGTATTGATGAGAGACTGTTATGTTGATGAAGTATACAGAAAATCTTCATTAAAGTTAACGCTGTTTACAGAAGCTTTCCGGTTGTGGACAATCCATTATTACTATCTACTTAAACTCAGTATCATCTACCTCCCTATCGTTCCTGGGAAGGGCGGCGGTAGGAAAAGCTTTATTGAGGAGCCATCACCCTGGCGTCACGAATAGCAAGGGTTAACAAGCACCCTTTAATACCCGCACAGCTACACTCCCCATACCCTACATCCCCAGGCTACCCCACATATGTCTATGGAGTAAAGGTCGGATTTAGAAGCTGGCCGGGGAGTTGGGTGGGCGGTGTTGTGCGCTTCACGGATTATAACTGGTCTTAGTATTGCATTTCCGAGACCCAATTCAGTTTTAACTTTTGACACGTGAGGGTAACATGTCAAACGCTGTCCAAATGACAGTGACGCTTTAAATCTCATGGCAACTTCGTATTCCGAGACCTGCCCTCTGCTATAGCGATTGGGATACAGATTTTCCAAAAGTCCCATGCAAGTCTCGTGCTATGAAATGTAATATTTACACTTTAAATTACAAGTCTATCAAGATATGCATTAATTTACAACAGCGATCTTCAAACTGTGAGTGTTGCGAAACTACAACTCCCAGCATGCCCAAACAGCCAAAGGCTGGTTACCATTCAGGACTTCAGAAAAGCCGTGTATTACCCTAGTGCAGTGTTTCCCAACCAGGGTGCCTCCAGCTGTTGCAAAACTACAACTCCCAGCATGCCCAAACAGCCAAAGGCTGGTTACCATTCAGGACTTCAGAAAAGCCGTGTATTACCCTAGTGCAGTGTTTCCCAACCAGGGTGCCTCCAGCTGTTGCAAAACTACAACTCCCAGCATGCCCAAACAGCCAAAGGCTGGTTACCATTCAGGACTTCAGAAAAGCCGTGTATTACCCTAGTGCAGTGTTTCCCAACCAGGGTGCCTCCAGCTGTTGCAAAACTGCAACTCCCAGCATGCCCAAACAGCCAAAGGCTGGTTACCATTCAGGACTTCAGAAAAGCCGTGTATTACCCTAGTGCAGTGTTTCCCAACCAGGGTGCCTCCAGCTGTTGCAAAACTACAACTCCCAGCATGCCCAAACAGCCAAAGGCTGGTTACCATTCAGGACTTCAAAAAAGCCGTGTATTACCCTAGTGCAGTGTTTCCCAACCAGGGTGCCTCCAGCTGTTGCAAAACTACAACTCCCAGCATGCCCAAACAGCCAAAGGCTGGTTACCATTCAGGACTTCAGAAAAGCCGTGTATTACCCTAGTGCAGTGTTTCCCAACCAGGGTGCCTCCAGCTGTTGCAAAACTGCAACTCCCAGCATGCCCAAACAGTCAAAGGCTGGTTACCATTCAGGACTTCAGAAAAGCCGTGTATTACCCTAGTGCAGTGTTTCCCAACCAGGGTGCCTCCAGCTGTAGCAAAACTACAACTCCCAGCATGCCCAAACAGCCAAAGGCTGGTTACCATTCAGGACTTCAGAAAAGCCGTGTATTACCCTAGTGCAGTGTTTCCCAACCAGGGTGCCTCCAGCTGTTGCAAAACTGCAACTCCCAGCATGCCCAAACAGCCAAAGGCTGGTTACCATTCAGGACTTCAGAAAAGCCGTGTATTACCCTAGTGCAGTGTTTTCCAACCAGGGTGCCTCCAGCTGTTGCAAAACTACAACTCCCAGCATGCCCGGACAGCCAAAGGCTGGTTGCCATTCAGGACTTCAGAAAAGCTGTGTATTACACTAGTGCAGTGTTTCCCAACCAGGGTGCCTCCAGCTGTTGCAAAACTACAACTCCCAGCATGCCCGGACAGCCAAAGGCTGGTTGCCATTTATGACTTCAGAAAAGCTGTGTATTACACTAGT
The DNA here is from genome assembly GCF_029499605.1 of Hyla sarda. NCBI lineage: Eukaryota > Metazoa > Chordata > Amphibia > Anura > Hylidae > Hyla > Hyla sarda. Next base: position 171,569,185 of record NC_079192.1, read on the forward strand.
GCAGTGTTTCCCAACCAGGGTGCCTCCAGCTGTTGCAAAACTACAACTCCCAGCATTCCCGGACAGCCAAAGGCTGTCCGGGCATGCTGGGAGTTGTAGTTTTGCAACAGCTGGATGCACCCTGTTTGGGAAACACTGCACTAGTGCAAAATAAACGTCTAGTACATAATTGACAGCTGAGGGGACGGCAGAAGAGCCTATAACTTTATTTATAGGATGATCCAAGAGTTTATCAGATTGTGAGGTGGATTATAACAGCCGCCATTTTTCTTCAAATAATCTTCTATTTCATCGCTTTCAGCTCTACACGTGTCTGTAGCGCCTCTAGCGGTAAATGCTATGTGAGAAATCTAACGTCATCACGCTACGCCTGCGAGTAGGATGCTGGGACGTGTAGTTTTTGCTGAACGCCGCATTAGACAGTCACTTCCTGAGTGGACTGTAAACAAAGGAAGTGCCGGCAGGTATGCTCGTTATACCGGGACTCTGTATAGCCGGTTACCGGCCCCCCAGGTTGTATTCACTGTAGTCATGAAGAGTGTTCAGTGTCAGCCCGCACGTTTCCCGCAGTGTGTCTTGCTCTTCTTCTGCTGTCTGGTGATGTATGGGTGGTGTATATGAGGTGGACATTTTTAGCAGCTTTAGGGCCATGGGGGAGCTGTGTCCACAGCCCGTATTCCAGAGAGCCCCCTGTTACCACAAGATTGTGTGAATGTGGATAAGTAGCAGGGTCAGACCCCTGGGATCATGAATGGGGATAAGTAGCAGGGTCAGACCCCTGGGATCATGAATGGGGATAAGTAGCGGGGGTCCGACCCCTGGGATTATGAATGGGGATATGTAGTAGGGTCCAAACCCTGGGATAATTTTTTTGAGGATAAGTAGTGGGGTCTGACCCTGGGGATCATGAGTGGGGATAAATAGTGGGTTCTGACCCCAGGGATCATGAATGGGGATAAGTAGTGGGTTTTGACCCCAGGGATCATGAATGGGGATAAGTAGCGGGTTCTGACCTCAGGGATCATGAATGGGGATAAGTAGCTGGTTCTGACCCCAGGGATCATGAATGGGGATAAGTAGCTGGTTCTGACCCCAGGGATCATGAATGGGGATAAGTAGCGGGTTCTGACCCCAGGGATCATGAATGGGGAAAAGTAGCGGGTTCTGACCCCAGGGATCATGAATGGGGATAAGTAGCGGAGTCTGACCCCAGGGATCATGAATGGGGATAAGTAGCGGAGTGTGACCCCAGGGATCATGAATGGGGATAAGTAGCGGGTTCTGACCCCAGGGATCATGAATGGGGATAAGTAGCGGGGTCTGACCCCAGGGATCATGAATGGGGATAAGTAGCGGGGTCTGACCCCAGGGATCATGAATGGGGATAAGTAGCGGGGTCTGACCCCAGGGATCATGAATGGGGATAAGTAGCGGGTTCTGACCCCAGGGATCATGAATGGGTGACCCTCTAAGATCATGAATAGCAGGGTTTGACCCCCGGGATTAGGAATGGGGGGCCCTTGTTTCCTGGGAGAATGAAGCATCAGCGCATATGCTTGACGATTGATTTATGACTGTGGTCTCCAAACTGTTGGAAAACTACAACTCCCAGCATGCCTGGACAGCCAAAAGATTGTCAGCCCATCCAGGGACTAAAGAGCGCTGCCATGCTATTACTCACAATTGCAGTGGGTATCAGGAGTCATCTAAACTTTTGACATGTAATAACCTAAGCATTAAAAGTAGGTTGGTGTAAGTTCACACTACATGCAGCTTTGAGGCGTTATCTTATTTAGGTTTATTTATTAGATTTGATGCGCAGGATTTTCTGCTGCAGATTTCAATGTAAACTGAACACAGCTTGAAATCCTGCGCATCAAATCTGCACTAAATACTGTACGTGTGAATAGCCCCTTACAGTGCATTTTTTAGATGCATATTGCATAAAGAGAAAGTGATTTGCCCTATAATCACAATTTTTTTTATAAAGACTGGTGCACTTTTGGTATATTATACGCTCCAGGTGTTTTGTATTGTCTGTAAGATTAAAGAGTACCTGTCATCAAACCATATTTTCTAAACGAACTAGATTATATTCCTTAACTACTCCTAACATTTTTCTGAGCTTTAAAAATCTCTGTATCATACCTTTCCCCTTGCTCACATAGTTTGAGCTCCCAGGAGGAGAAAGTGGGTGTTCCCCAGCAGGTGCGAAGTCACTGAAGCCTGAGAGAGCTGTGCCTCATCATGCCCCGCACGCACTTCCTGAGTTTGGTCTTCTTCCAGGCCGGGAAGAGACCAAACTAACTGTTTGACTTGCATGGGGATCAGAACAGAGCCACCTAGTGGCCGTTTTTTTCAATAACATTAATAACATAAAGGTTGAGAATTTTAACTTCATGTAAATAGCAAAGTGTCTTATAATTACACAAGGAACAATATATTTAAAGTTTAGTTTGGTGACAGGTACTCTTAAGTTTTTTCAAAACTTCAAACCCCCTGTAGAAGTTTTTCTTTGGCTTCTGTGTATAGTTCTGTACATTGTTTTGCTACAGATCATAATATTGAACCTGCTGGGACACTCACTCAGTTGCAATATAGGCACAAAGGGGAGATTTATCAAAACCTGTCCAGAGGAAAAGTGAAAAAGTTACAGACAGCAACCAATCAGATCACTTCTTTTATTTTTCAGATTGGTTGCTATGGGCAACTAGTCAAAGTTTCCTCTGCACAGGTTTTGATAAATCTCCCCAATAAAGTCATCCACTCTCAAAGTAGGATACTTCCTGGCACTACTACTTGCAACATTTTCAGATAGGTGCGTTATTCAGTAAGCCTCGTCTAGTACTTTAAATACCTTGTCTATTCAGGTGGTGCTTCTCTTGTACAATGAATAGCAGAAATCAGTCCCATAGAGAAGAAAATAACGGAGCACTCACCACTTCATGTGCTGTAGACAAGTACTTCTTTATTTTTCTTCAGGTACAAAAACGACAAGACTTGAGGGCAGGGAAGGTGGACCAGATCTTGTGTGAGGGCCCGAGAAAACGCAACAGCGCGATATGGTCGTCGCCCCGTGTGAACACCTAAGAACCCCCCGCACAAGATCTGGTCCACCTTCCCTGCCCTCAAGTCTTGTCGTTTTTGTACCTGAAGAAAAATAAAGTACCACCTGTCTACAGCAAATGAAGTGGTGAGTGCTCCGTTATTTTCTTCTCTATGGGACTGATTTCTCCCCAATAAAGTATTTTTATCTCTGCTTTATCCTTTCTTTTTCCCCATCAGCCTCTGAGTCAGAATTTGCCTCCAGTCTCGATATGTCGGAGCTCCATATATGTGTCCAGCTGGCAGATCAGCCTCTCTCTCCCAAATCCATTGTCCACCTCCCTGCACATTCCACTGGTGATGGGGACTCCTCTTGTGGCCACCGAGTATCCGTTGTCAAGCAGCTGATCACTGCCACATTACCAGAGTCACTACCTGACCCAGAGCTAATAGGTGAGTAGAGATCATTACTGAGTGGGGTAAAAGAGTAATATCCTATTACATGAACTACAGGGGTCCCTCAACATACGATGGTAATCCGTTCCAAACAGACCATCGTTTGTTGAAACCATTGCATGTTGAGGGATCCGTGCAATGTAAAGTATAGGACAGTGGTCTACAACCTGCGGACCTCCAGATGTTGCAAAACTACAACACCCAGCATGCCCGGACAGCCAACGGCTGTCCGGGCATGCTGGGTGTTGTAGTTTTGCAACATCTTGAGGTCCGCAGGTAGAAGACCACTGGTATAGAACGTTGTACTCGCCTATCCCCGCCGCTGCGGACCGTCACCGCTGCCCTGGATGTCGCCGACCATCGCTGTCGCCGCGTCCCCGGGGTGTCCCCGACGCTCAGGTAAGGCCTCTGCTTCCCCGGCATCTTCGCTCACCGTCGCCGCCATCATGTTGCTACGCACGCCGCTCCTATTGGAAGACGGGACGGCGAGCGCAGCGACGTGAGCGCCGATGATGCAGGGGATCCTGAAGATGACACGCTGAAGCCCCGAGGACAGGTAAGTGATCGTCAGCGGACCACACGGGGAACCATAAACGGCTATCCGGTGGTAGCTGAAGCAGTCTGCGCTGCCAAATAGCAGTTTATGTGATGACCACGACATACAAAAGCATCATATGTTAATGCTGCCTTCAACATGAGATGGCCTCTGAGAGGCCATCGTATGTTGAAATGATCGTATGTCGGGGCCATCGTAGGTCGAGGGGTCACTGTATATTTTTTTTGTCGAATTAAGGGCTTTATGCTGCCAGAACTACAGGCAGCATGTAACAGGGACTTCTGCCTGGCCGGCTGGGCTTCATTGACAGGTCTCTCTTTATTTGTGTATAGGGAGAGACCTGTCAAGCTTAGTGGGAAGAAGCTGCCGGGGATTGTGTAATGAATTATCCCGTTCTTAGCTGGTTATAAATTTATGACTATTTTGTTCTTGAAGTATAAGTCCAGTGTTGGTCTTGTGCCCTTTTCTGCAAAGTGGAGAGATGCAAGGCATTGTACAATGTACAAAAGTCTCGTTCACCAGAAAAGGACTTGTGCACAGAACTCCCTGGGCATTATATGGTTGCCTTAGCAACTGTACCGATAAGTGTGAGCAGCTTTTCTCCACATCAATCTATGCAGAACAGGTAGTGCTAGTCACTTTAAGCATGTTAAAATGCCAGTTTTTTCCAAGAATTTTTGGTGACATTGTATACATGTTTTTTCCTGATGTTTTAGGTGCTTTATAGAAGAATCCTGGAAAATGGCTTACCAAGGCTGGCATGTTTTATAAAAACACCACTGACTTAAAAAAGCCACAAGAAGCACATTGGAAGTTGTGCATTTAATATATTTCACAGTAAACTTTAACCTTACATCTAATCACAGCATTTATGGCCAATAAAAAGTGAGAACCATAACAAAGCTTTTCTGTTCCTTCTGTCTCTGAACAGATCTGGTGCACTGTGGTCGACGCCTCAGGGATGATCAGACTCTGGAGTTCTATGGAGTGCAGTCAGGGAGCACTGTCCACATTCTGCGCAGAGCGTGGCCAGAGCCCCCACCTCGGTCTGGTGAGTGGTTGGATTATTGTAAACGTGAATGGATATTGCAATATCTAGTCTTATACACACAAGCAATCATTGTTTGTGCTGATCATGTGGAGGGCAAGCAGATATTCCTGTGCCTTTGTTCGCATAAAACCATGGCAAAAAATAAAATAAAATACATGAGACAATGTGAGGCAAAGAAAATAGATGGTAATGAAGTATGAGCTGCATATTCAAGTAAAAGCAGAAATGTTTACTGTATAAAGAGAGCAGAGCAGTAAAATCTACATGCTAAACCAAGAGAACAACCCTAGAAGGGACCAGCCATGTATAATGCCAAGGCAACGACCACATACGTACCACCCACCTATGCAGCAGGCCAGGGTATGCAGAGCTTCTCTCAAGCTTTTTTACTGGTTGGTGGGGGTCTGAACACCCAGATCCTGACTGTTTAAAACATAGGAAATGCCTACACAAGTGGCAGAGGTGGGTCACTGGTGCAATGATTGGCTAAGTGGGTGTTTTGTATGTTTCAGGATGAAAAACAGAAAGCAATGACAGAGTGGACTGGCATATCAGCAGGGCAACCCTGAGCAGTTTAAAATGGACAAATAGTTTTTTTTTCTAGTTGCAGATTTTAGCACAAGTGTCATTTTGTGCAGAAATGTGGCACTTTTTAACATTTTTGGGCCCCCTCAAACCACTAAATATGGGAGAAATTGGCATAAATTCTAGCTGAAATCTATGCCAAGCAGGTTTTTCTAGTGTCTACAACTTTTTCTGCTGCTTCACTACCTTAAAGCAGTACTCAGCCCCTAGACATCTTATCCCCTATCCAAAAGATAGGGGATAAGATGTCTGACCGTGGGGGTCCCCCCCCCCCGTGATCCCGGCTGCGGCATCCCCGCCGACATCACTGCACAGAGCGAACTCGCTCTGTGCTCGATGACGGGCGATACTAGGGTTGGAGCATCACGACGTCACCCCCTCTCCCATAGACTTGCATTAAGGGGGCGGAGTAAAGATGTCACAGTGCTCCGGCCCCTGTATAGCCTGTCATCAGGCACAGAGTTCTCTCTGTGCAGTGGTGATGGTGGGGTGCTGCAGCAGAGATCAGACATATTATCCCCTATCCTTTGGATAGTGGATAAGATGTCTAGGGGCAGAGTACCCCTTTAATATGTGAACAGAAATGGTCACCACAAGGTCAAAGGGTATTACTGCCTCAATCCCTACAATAATACATGTATCAAGCCTTATCATATGGCTGTATTGACCTACTTTTTAATTATTCATGCTGTAGCACTTGCACTTTATAAGGCAGGTTCCCCAAAAGTAATATATCTATTAGAATATATTTCCCACTCATGCGCTACCTATCAATGTGCAGGAGCGCTAGTCCTCCGGAGGTCTGAAGCGTTCTGTGCATGTCCAGCCAGGAGACTGCTTGAACATGCGCAGTAGCGCGGTGACGCTGTGATGGATTGTTGTGATTCTCTGGCACAATGCTGGTCATGCGCCGAGTCACGTATTAGGATGGCGCACGGAAGTAGAAGGTATTGAGACACACGGTATATATAAGGAGAGGGATAACGGACGAGCAGCTGTTGGGGTGGTGGAGCAGTGCGGCAACCAGTACAATGGGTGAGCACATTTAGGCATCATATATATCTATGCATTTAGCTATTGTATTAATGGAACCAAAGTTCAGTGGGCCGGCCCCGATTTAAGAAGGGATATTTTTAGGTCACACCGACGGCATATAGCCATCGGCTATCCGGGCATGCTGGGAGTTGTAGTTTTGAAACATCTGTAGGTCCGCAGGTTGAAGACCACTGCGGCCTTTGTCATCATCCAGACCCCCCTTTAGTTTTCTACTCACCTCCCCTTGGTGGGAAGGAAGGGTGAGCTGGTCCGGGCCATCTATGCTGCAGGGACCGTCTGGTGGGGAGAGTTAGTCGCTCCGGGCTGTCCATCTTCACCTGGAGGCCCTCTTCTCCGCTCCGGGTCGGCACCGGACTAGTGACGTTGCCTTGACGACGACGCACAGGGACGTCCGTGCGCAGCAGACATCCATGATGTCCCTGTGCATGAACGTCCCTGTACGTCATGGTTAAGGCAACGTCACTAGTCCGGGGCCGACCCGGAGCGGAGAAGAGGGCCTCCGGGTGAAGATGGACAGCCCGGAACGACTAACCCTCCCCACCGGACGGTCCCTGCAGCATAGATGGCCCGGACCAGCTCACCCTTCCTTCCCACCGAGGGGAGGTGAGTAGAAAACTAGAGGGGGGGGGGGGGGTCTGGATAATGACGAAGGCCGCAGTGATCTTCATCTTGCGGACCTCCAGATGTTTCAAAACTACAACTCACAGCATGCCCGGACAGCCGATGGCTGTCCGGGCATGCTGGGAGTTGTGGTTTTGCAACATCTTGAGGTCCGCAGGTTGAAGACCACTGATGAAGGGATTGACAGGCGGGGATGATGACGGGGGGGATGATGACAGGGTGATTATGACGGGGGTCTGGATAATGACAGGGGGGGGGGGGGGGGAGATGATGTATTTCCTACCCTAGGCTTATAGTAGAGTCAATAACTTTTCCTGGGTTTTTGGGGTGAAATTAGGGGCCTCGGCTTATAATCGAGTCGACTTATACTCGAGTATATACGGTACTTTTAGTGAACCACCGACAGTCCTGTAATGTATAGTATGATGCTTTGTATAATATAACAGTACTGGGCCCTAAGCACAATGGCGGAGATTTATCAAAACCTGTGCAGAGCAAAACTTGCCCAGTTGCCCATAGCAACCAATCAGATCGCTTCTTTCATTTTTCACAGGCCTTCATAAAAATGAAAGAAGCAAGCTGATTGGTTGCTATGGGCAACTGGGCAAGTTTTCCTCTGCACAGGTTTTGATAAATCTCCCCCCATGTCTTTATATTGGTGAACCCTGTCTGTGAAATCTCATTTGTATTTTAATTATGTTTAATAATAGATTATTTTTTTTTAGATGCATTCAATTACATTATTTTGGGTGTACAATGTTTATGAGTAGAGTACTTGGTTCTTATTATTTAGGCTAAGTGGACATAATGATGTTGTTAATATGAATTGCGATAAACATTATCTGAGATGTCCTAAGGAACTAATTGGTATACTTATATATCAAGCTATTATAGCAAACTCTTGTGTCTTATAATTAGAAACAAAACACAGTTCTTATATATTGTTTTTTCTTTTTAGAACCTGTAGATAAAATTGCTGCTAGTCGTGAATTCCGGGCTCTTCATACAGCTCTTCATACTAGCTCTTCCTACCGGGATGCAGTAAGTGTCAAGTGTATCAAACAGCAGAGAAACGTGCAATCTGGTGGCAAACTGTGCAGAAAACTGAGCATTGCTATTCTTTGTCCACAGTTGAGAAAAGCAAAACCTGAATATAGCAGCTAAGCCTGTGCCTTCCCTTTACTGGCAGTACTAAAAATGAAGTGTAGCTCTACCGATAATACTACAATTCAATGTTTTCTAATCAGTATATTCATCATATTTGGTGTTCAGTATCTTTACACTGAACAGTCAAATCCTGAAAAGGGAAAAGGAAGCAATTGAGAAGCACACAACAAATAATGTTGGTAGTACAATTTTGAAGTCCAGTTTTTAAGGCCGATATGATAGATGGCCTCTCCTCAGGATAAGTGATAAATCGCTGATTGGTGGGATGCTGACTCCCAGCACGCCTGCTGATCAGCTATTTGGCACAGCCGCACCACGCACTCTACACAGTGTATAAGAACTGAGCTGCAGTAACCGGGCCGGCCATATACAGTGAACAAAGCCAACTGCTTCCGGCCCTGTTAACTGTGAAGTGTGGGCACCACGGCTGTGCTGAACAGTTGATTGGTTGGGGTGCTGGGTGTTGACAACCTGCCAATTTGAGATTGATGGCTTATCCTGAAAATAGGCCATCAATTGTGTTAGCCTGGAATACCCCTTAATTTCATCAGTCAGAGAAGACTAGAATACATTTAGATTTTTTTTAACTTTGTAATACCTATGTTTTTCCACTGGTTTAACCCCTTAACGACCAAGGACGTATATTTACGTCCTTGGCTGGCTCCCGCGATATAACGCGGGGTCACGCGTTCGAGTCGGTCCCATCATCTAACTCATCCCGGGACCCAGGGCTAATAGCACGCGGCAGCGATTGCGGTGCCACGCGCTATTAACCCTTTAGACGTGCCGTTCAAATTTGAACGCTGCATCTAAAACGAAAGTAAAAGCTTCCCGGCTGCTCAATGGGGCTGATTGGGACCAACGTAGTGAAAATGCGGTGTCCCGATCAGCTAGGATACGAGCGGAGGTCCTCTTACCTACCTCTGGCGCATCTGTTCAGCGATTGATTGCTCCAAGCCTGAAATGCAGGCTTGAGCAATCGACCGCCGATAACACTGATCAATGTAAAGCTATGGCCTTGCAGTGATCAGTGTGTGCAGTGTTATAGCCCCCTATGGGAGCTATAATACTGCAAAAAAAGTGTAAAAAAAAGGTTAATAAATATGATTTAACCCTTTCCCTAATAAAAGTCCAAATCACCCCCCTTTTCCCATAAAAAACAAACATGTAAATAAATATAAACATATATCGCCGCGTGCGTAAATGTCCGAACTATACAATTATATCATTAATTAAACCGAACGGTCAATGACGCACTCGCAAAAAAATTCCAATGTATTTTTGGTCACTTTTTATATCATGAAAAAACGAATAAAAAGCGATCAAAAAGTCCGATCAATACAAAAATGGTACCGCTAAAAACTAATCATGGCACAAAAAATTAGCCCTCATACCGCCCCATACGTGGGAAAATGAAAAAGTTATAGGGGTCAGAAGATGATTTTTTCCAGGAGTACGACAAAATCAAACCTATATATGTAGGGTATCATTTTAACCATACAGACCTACAGAATAATTATAAGGTGTCATTTTTACTGGAAATGCACTGCGTAGAAACGGAAGCCCCCAAAAGTTACAAAATGGCGTTTTTTTTCTTCTATTTTGTCGCACAATTATTTTTTTCTTTTCCGTTTCGCCATTGGTTTTTGGGTAAAATGACTAATGTCACTGCAAAGTAGAATTGGTAGTGCAAAAAATAAGCCATAATATGGATTTTTAGGTGCAAAATTGAAAGGGTTATGATTTTTAAAAGGTGAGGAGGAAAAAATGAAAGTGGAAAAACCTGTGGTCCTTAAGGGGTTAAAGAATCTTGACCCCTTGATTTTATATTGATTTGCATCTTCTTAGGATAAGCCATCTATTTGTGATCATGCAAACCCCCTCCCTCCAAGTCACAAAGTGATCAAGAGAGCAAGAAAGCAACACTATGGTTCCTTCATTGCAATACCTAAACATCATTGTTTATTTACTTGCGGATATGTCAGTACGGCAGTAAATGGACTGCAATGTTGGCTCATTGGTATGCCTGTCACTGGGGTTCACAAGTAAGGGACCCTAATTATTACACAATTTGGAGTACCCCAAGAGTAATCTGACAATGGAAAATCACAGCAGACCTCAGAAACCTGTTTAGACATCTGTTTTTAAAGCATACAAATCCATTTGTTTACAATTGCAGTAAAACCTTCCAACCTTAAAATGTCAGCATGTGCATGTTATTTCAAGAAAGAGAGATAATAAACGTTTTCTAGACGTGAATCAAAGGAACTGATGGCTAACAATCCGAACTTTTGGGCACTTTTCTTCTCTGACAGTAGGCGTCATGGCTGTCTGCTGTACCATTATTAGCCGACCGTGTGAATTTTGACAATGCCAGCGGAATTAAATGGTATGTCCAGATTTTATATCCATAATAGTAAACACTGACTCTTGTCATTGGCTTTCAGGTGTTCAAGCTGCTTGGCAACCGTGAGTCCTTGGAGCAGATTGTTGTAGCAACTCCTGGCCTTAGTTCTGATCCTGTAGCCATGGGTAAGGTATATATTATACATTTTCAAAATCATTGCCTTGCCCATCAAATACATCAGTTTACTCAGGAGTAGAGTTGTGCAGTGTGGAATATACTGTATTTTTCGCCATATAAGACGCTCCGGCATATAAGACGCACCCAATTTTAAAGGAGGAAAATCTAGGAAAAAAAAAAAAGATTCTGAACCAAATACAATGTAGAGTTATCTTCAACCTGCGGACCTCCAGATGTTGCAAAACTACAACTCCCAGCCTGCCCGGACAGCCGTTGGCTGTCCGGGCATACCGGGAGTTGTAGTTTTGCAACATCTGGAGGTCCGCAGGTTGAAGACCACTGGTATTGGAGGTTATACTCGCGTGTCCCCGCCGCTCCGGACCCGTCACCGCTCATCACCGCTGCCCTGGATGTCGGCCTCCATCGCTGTCCCCGGGGTGTACCCGTCGCTCCGGAATGTCTCTGCTGCCCGAGACCTTTGCTCTCCGTCGCCGCCATCACGTCGCTACGCACGCCGCTCCTATTGGATGACGGGACGGCGTGCGCGGCGACGTGATGACGACGAAGGAGAGTGCCGGCCATGCAGGGGATCCCGGCAGGGAGCAGTCATTCGCTGATCGGACACCGAGGAGGCAGGTAAGGTCCCTCCCAGGGTCCTGTAAGTGTCACCGCGGCGGTCCCGAGCAGCCCGACTGAGCAGCCAGGTTAGTTTCACTTTCGCTTCAGACGCGGCGATCAGCTTTGATCGCCGCGTCTGAAGGGTTAATACAGGGCATCACCGTGATGTCCTGTATTTGCCGCAGGTCCCGGCCGTTGATGGCTGCCGGGACCGACCCGATATGACAGGGTTTTAATGTGTATTTGCTATATAAGACGCACCAACTTTCTCCCCCCCCCCCCCCCCCCACCAGTTTTAAGGAAGAAAAAGTGCGTCTTATACGGCGAAAAATACGGTAATAATAGTTTTTTTTATATCTTAATTTTTTTATTTTAGTCTCAGGTTTTTTTCTTAAGCATGTTTTTTTTTTTGTTTGCTTAACAAGCTAAAAGAATGTCAAAATATATATTTTTTTTCTTAAAAGAACACAAAGCACAGCTATATATTTACTAAATATCACAATTGTAAGGGACAGTTCTGACAATCAGTATATATGTTACAGTTAAAACCACTTTACAGTTAAAACAGTTTTTCCCTAGTGAAAACCAGTTCTCACTAAACATCTTTGTCAAAACTAGAATCTACTGCTGTTCCCTAGTTAAAACAAGTTTTTACTGAACGCCTTTGTGAAACCTAGAATTTACTGCTTTTGCTAGTTGAAACCAGTTTTTACTGAGTGCCTTTGTGGAAACTAGGATTTACTGCTAATCAAAAACCCAAACCCACTAGTTTAAACTGGAGAAAGCTAGTGTTAATGAAATGACTGAGAAAGCTGGTTTGAATGAAATGACTGTAATACGTGAAGAAAGTCGGACTCCTGATGATGCAGAGGTATTAGATGACTCCGAGGAGGTATTAGCCTGGTATGTATCATTGAATTTGTTTTAAAACTAGCTTTAACTAGGAAAACCTGTTTGTGTGAAATTAATCAGTTAAAAGCAATAGAAAATGTTAATTGGGAATGAAAAACATTTCCATGACGTAGCATTTGGATATATAGGATACAACATTCAGTTTTTGTATTAGCAATAACATTCTAATTTGAATGAAGGCGTTCATTAAAATCTTGATTTGAACTAGGGAAATGCAGTTAATCCTAGTTTTCTCAAAGGTGCTCAGTCAAAACTGGTTTTCACCAGGGAAGAGCAGTAGATTCTCGTTTTCACAAAGGCGTGAAGTCACAGCTGGTTTTCACTACCAAAAACTAGTTTTAACTGTAACCTATACATTTAGAAAAACATTTAGTAGCTATCCACAGTATGATTGCTCAGGGTCCCACCGCTGGGATCTTTATGGATTACGAGAATAGAGTCCAGGTTCTGAATGAGGCTGCAGCCATGCATGAGTACAACTGTTCCATTCGGTATCTGTTGGGCAGTGGCTGGCCTATATTGATAAGATACTTAGCCGAGAACTCTGTAGTGAATCACTAAGGACCTTTTCACATGGGTCAGTCTTGATATCGATTCCAATGGAACTGTTCTAGTTTGTGCCTAACACTCCTTGGGCTCTGTGACTAGTACTGAGGACAGGTACAAAGAGCAGGGGTCTATGTGCAAACACAATATATGTAGGTCACTTACTCCTCAGATCCTGATTTGCAGAGAGATAAGCAGCTCTTATTATAGAATTATATTTTCAGACTGTAGGTTAACCCTTCACTGCTGTGTCAGACTTTCTGTTAGTTTGCCATTCACCAGTAATTTGGACCCCCAGGAAATCATCAGTACAGTGTGGGTCTCCCTAGTCTTTAGTGTTGTTCCTCAATGTCTTTAGCATGTCCCCCTCTCCTTTGTTGTCTCTTAAGCTGATTATATGCCTATCCTGCTGCCACCGCGGGTTAATATCAAATTCATGATTCTGAAGAAAACCTGAACTGCAAGTAACTAAACCTATGAAATATACAGTACGTCCCAGGTATCCCACCAAGAAAAGGGATGCCAACGTATACCGTAGCATATTTCAAAGGGCTCCATTATTTTCAGCGGCCTGAACCTAGTGACTACATTCAGGCCCCTTCTTACAAATGTACCCTATTTAACAGGACACAATAACCCAGCAGACCACGCTTTTGTGTTCAGTAAAATTAATATATACCAGAGGTAAGCAGCCGGAACATGGTGACTATGTTTGGACCATTGAAATGATTGGGGCCTGCTGTATGATACAGTGTATGCAAGCAGCCCTTTCTTGGTGAGATGCACACTCATTGATAAATTTGATAAATCCTTCATCCCTACTCAAGATGTACGTGTGTGTAGTGTCATGGATTTATAAGACTGTAATTCTGTGCTGATGAAATATCTTACCTGTCTTCACAGGGGTTTTGCAGGATAAAGATCTGTTCACAGTGTTTACTGATCCCAGCATGTTGGACACGTAAGTGTTAATATCATAGCAAAGGTTAAAGGAATTAGCATTTTCATATGAGATTATTGCACGTGCAGAACATAAAATATATGTACACCTTAAATAGATTTAATCCAGTTAAAGATAAGATTAAGCACCTCCCTTTATCCATTACTACCAGTACCTGCAACATTTCCAAACATATGAATACAACAAGAAGAAAGAAAGTGTTTGATGGGATTTAAAATAAATGAACTTTATTAAATGATGTTAAAAATCATATAGACATACAAACCCATAAACATGGGAAAAGAGACAAATGCAGGGACTGGAACCATAGTGAGGGCTCACATAAGGTGAGTAGCAGACATTATCATTACGTCTAACAAGAAAGTACAAGTGTACAATAACTTAGCAGCAAGCTCAATACATACGAATAGAAGAGCAAAAATAAGGACAATAAATTAGCAAGTGGACAATGGGTATAAAGCAGTGGGTCCTCAGCACCCAACGTTTCGCCAGGGGTTGGCTTCTTTCCAAACATATGTTAATGTTCTTCTGTGCACCATGAAACTGTTTCTGGTATACTTTCTTTTTTTTATATGAAACCCCTTTTCCTTATGTACAGCACTTGGAATAAAAGGTGCTTTAAAATGATCATAATGATGATGAATATTGTGCCTGGTATAACCAATAAGCGAGTCAGCAAAAAGCCCCTTGTGTTTCCCTTTAATATTCCTACAAAAGGATATGCAAACTTTATTCACATGTTTCATTAATAATAAATGAACAAATAATAATAAAATGGAATGGGGTCTGCTGTTAAAGGGGTACTCCGCCCCTAAATATTTTATCGCCTATCCAAAGGATAGGGGATAAGATGTCAGATCGCCGGGGTCCCGCTGCTGGAGACCCCCGGGATTGCCGCTGCGGCACCCCGCTGTCATTACTGCACAGAGCGAGTTCGCTCTGCACGTAATGACGGGCTGTACACGGGCCGGAGCATCGTTACGTCACGGCACCGCCCCTCGTGATGTCACGGCCCGCCCCCTCAATACGAGACTATGGGAGGGGTCGTGGCGGTCGTAACGCCCCTGCATAGACTTGTATTAACCTCTTAAGGACCAATGACGTTGTGGAACGTCATGGCACCCTGGGCTTTAAGGACCAATGACGTTCCACAACGTCATGGCCTTTTCCGGTCTCTGCCGCTCGCCGGGCAGAGATCGGAACTGGATGCCTGCTGAAATCCTTCAGCAGGCATCTAGGGCAAACGCCGAGGGGGGCCATGTAGGCCCCCCATGTCGGCGATCGCTGCAAATCGCAAGGGAAATCGCCCTTGCGATCTGCGGCGATACCGGGCTGATCGGGTCTCTGGGACCCGACCACCCGGTAATTTCGCATGATCCCGGCTGTCACAGACAGCCAGGACCATGCTGAAGTATAGGAGCGAGGTGGCAAGCCTGCCACCTCCTCCGATCCCCTGCGATCCGTCGGTTAACTAACCGACCAATCGCAGGGGGGGGGCGGTTACTTCCTCCCGTCCTGCCCGGCCCCTTGAAGTCCGGAGAGGACGGGAGGAACACCGGAGGATGCGGCGGGGGACGGGGGAGTGCTGGGGACCGGTCCCGGTACTTACCTCGTCCCTGAAGACCCGGATCCCGGCGGCGGCGACAGGTGAGTTCCTCTTCAGCCGCAGTCGGGCCCTTTACAGCAATGCACGTCGCCGTAAAGCGACATGCATTGCTGTAATGGGACCCTGTAAACTACAACTCCCAGCATGCCCAGACAGCCCTTGGCGTCTGGGCATGCTGGGAGTTGCAGTTTTGCAACATCTGGAGGTCCACAGTTTGGAGACCACTGTGCCCTTCCAGATGTTGCAAAACTACACATCCTCAGCATGCCCTTCCTGTCCAGGCATGCTGGGAGTTGTAGTTCTGTAACATCTGGCCCTTCAGATGTTGCAGAACTACAACTCCCAGCATGCCTGGACAGTTTTGGCATACTGGGGGTTGTAGTTTTGCAACATCTAGAAAGGGCACAGATTGGGAACCACTGTATTAGTGGTCTGCAAACTAGTCCTCCAGATGTTGCAAAACTACAACTCCAAGCATGCTGGGAGTTGTAGTTCGGCAACATCTGGCTCTAAAGATGTTGCCGAACTACTACTCCCAGCATGCCTGAGAATGCTGGGAGTTGTGGTTTTGCAACAACAGGAGGCACACTGGTTGGGAAACATTGTCTGTTTCCTAACTCAGTGTTTCCCAACCCATGTGCCTCCAGCTGTTGCAAAACTATAACTACCAGCATGCACTGATGGACTGTGCATGCTGGGAGTTGTAGTTTTGCAACAGCTGGAGGTCCCCCCCCCCACTGTGAATGTACAGGATACATTCACATGGGCAGGGGGCTTACAGTGAGTATCAGGCTGCAAGTTTGCGATGCAGCAAATTTTGCGCGGCAGCTCAAACTCGCTGTAACCCCCCGCCCATGTGACTGTACCCTAAAAACACTACACTACACTTACACAAAATAAAATAAAAAGTAAAAAAAAACACTACATATACACATACCCCTACACAGCCGACTACGGAGATACCCCATATGTGGGCGCAAAGTGCTCTGGGGGCGCACAACAAGGCCCAGAAGGGAGAGTGCGCTATGTACATTTGAGGTGATTTGCACAGGGGTAGCTGATTGTTACAGCGGTTTTGACAAACGCAAAAAAAACAAAACCCCACATGTGACCCCATTTCTGAAACTACACCCCTCACGGAATGTAATGAGAGGTGCAGTGAGAATTTACACCTCACAGGTGTCTGACAGATCTTTGGAACAGTGGGCTGTGCAAATTAAAAATTTTGTACAGCCCACTGTTCCAAAGATCTGACAGACACCAGTGGGGGGTAAATGCTCACTGTACCCCTTGTTACGTTCCTCAAGGGGTCTAGTTTCCAAAATGGTATGCCATGTGGGTATTTTTTGCTGTCCTGGCACCATAGGGGCTTCCTAAATGCGACATGCCCCCGAGCAAAATTTGCTCTCAAAAAGCCAAATATGACTCCTTCTCTTCTGAGCATTGTAGTTCGCCCGTAGTGCACTTCAGGTCAACTTATGGGGTACCTCCATACTCAGAAGAGATGGGGTTACAAATTTTGGGGGGTATTTTCTGCTATTATCCCTTGCATACATGTGAAATTTGGGTGGAAACACACATTTTAGTGACATTTTTTTAACATTTTTTTACATATGCAAAAGTCGTGAAACACCTGTGGGGTATTAAGGCTCACTTTATTCCTTGTTACGTTCCTCAAGGGGTCAAGTTTCCAAAATGGTATGCCATGTGGGTATTTTTTCCTGTTCTGGCACCATAGGGGCTTCCTAAATGCAACATGCCCCCCAAAAACCATTTCAGAAAAATGTACTCTCCAAAATCCCCTCGTCGCTCCTTCGCTTCTGAGCCCTCTACTGCGCCCGCCGAACACTTTACATAGACATATGAGGTATGTGCTTACTCGAGAGAAATTGGGCTACAAATATAAGTATATATTTTCTCCTTTTACCCCTTGTAAAAATTCAAAAATTGGGTCTACAAGAACATGCAAGTGTAAAAAATGAAGATTTTGAATTTTCTCCTTCACTTTGCTGCTATTCCTGTGAAACACCTAAAGGGTTAAAACGCTGACTGAATGTCATTTTGAATACTTTGGGGGGTGCAGTTTTTATAATGGGGTCATTTATGGTTATTTCTAATATGAAGACCCTTCAAATCCACTTCAAACCTGAACTGGTCCTTGAAAAATTGTGATTTTGGAAATTTTGTGAAAAATTGGAAAATTGCTGCTGAACTTTGAAGCCCTCTGGTGTCTTCCAAAAGTAAAAAATCGTAAATTTTATGATGCAATCGTAAAGTGGACATATTGTATATGTGAATAAAAAAAAAAATTATTTGGAATATCCATTTTCCTTACAAGCAGAGAGCTTCAAAGTTAGAAAAATGCTAAATGTTCAATTTTTTCATCAAATTTTGGAATTTTTCACTAAGAAACGATGCAAGTATCGACAAAATTTTACCAATAACATAAAGTAGAATATGTCACGAAAAAACAATCTTGGAATCAGAATGATAGGTAAAAGCGTCTTAGAGTTATTAATGCTTAAAGTGACAGTGGTCAGATGTTCAAAAAACGCTCTGGTCCTAAGGTGTAAAATGGCCTGGTCGTTAAGGGGGCGGGTTGTGATGTCAAGAGGGGCGGAGCCATGACGTCACGCTGCTCCGTCCCCTGTATCGCCCGTCATTACGCACAGAGCGAACTCACTCTGTGCAGTAATGACAACGGTGTGCCGCAGCGGGACCGCGGCGATCTGACATCTTATCCCCTATCCTTTGGATGGGGGATAAGATGTCTAGGGGCGGAGTACCCCTTTAAGTTTTCTCCATATTATGGCAGCGCCCGCAGTCTGCGGAATGTCTGCACAGAGATTTTCTGTGCTGACATTTCAGACGTGTGCCTTACTGCAGATTTCCCCCATAGACACATATTGTATCCTTTGCAGATTTCATTCTGTTAGATGAATACATAAAGCACAGCATCAAATCTGCTGGGGCTACGGTATGTGTGAAAATGTCCTAAGGACACTACTAGACAAACAGTTGTGTCCTTCATGTAATATCAAGGGCATATCTCAAAGGGCTGCAGAGGTAGTAGTTGCATTGGAGCTGCCTAAGAGGGCCCAAGGTATCTCTGCCCCAAAAAAGACACCAATATTATAAATGGTACATGGTAGATGTTGGGCCCTGTTACAGATTATGTACTAGGACCCAAAGGTTAGTATGAAAAGGGCTCTACATTTGTACTTCACCAAACAACTTGCATATCAGGGGTGTGGAAATTTTATAAAAAAACTACGGTACTTGTCCAAGGGACTAAAACAGAGCAAAATCTCCTTGTCCCTCCTGATGATCCACTTGTCCTGGTACACTTTTAACAATAATAGTCTGTAAAAAGGGCTTTATTGGTTTATTTAGTTTTTGCACTTTTGTTTTTTTCCTTCTCGCCCTATAAGAGCCATAGCTCCTATTTTTCCATCTACAGACCCATATGAGGGCTTGTTTTTTTGCAGGACCAATTGTACTTTTTTTCTATACCATATGCAATAAAAAATTTGTGAGGTGAAATTGCAAATTGATTTTTTTTTTTTTTTTTTACCCCATTTACCTTGTGGTCTGACTTACATGGTATTTTGATACATTAAATCGCCCTGATTACAGCAATAAAATATTTTTTTAGTTTCTGTCATGTTTTATTAATTTAAAATTCCGCAAATTTTTCCGCATACTGGGCTGTATGAGGGCAATTTTTTTGAGCCGTAATATGCCGTTTTTATCGGTACAATTTCAGTATTGATCGGACTTTTGATCGCTTTTAACTTTATTTTTTCTGGATATGATGTTATAAAAAAAACGCTATTCTGTGGTATTTGGTATTTTTTTTTATGTTAATGCCATTGACTGGGTCTGATGGGAATTTTTTAATATGGAAGGGGTTAATGTGTGTATTTTGAACTTTTATTAAACTTTAGTCCTTTAATCATTAGATTCCTCATACAGATCAATGCGGTTCTATTGAACTCGTGTGATCTGTGCACAGTGGATTTTTTATTGGTTATGAAAGTTAACTTAATGTGGCACAGTGTTCCCCAACCTTTGGCTCTCCAGCTGTTACAAATCTACAGCTCCCATCATTATGGCTGTCAGGGGATCCTGTGAGTTGTAGTTTTCAACGGCTGGAAAGCCACAGGTTGGGGAACACTGATGTAGATTATAGAGGAAAATAACTTATATACCACCATGGCCTGTTATAACATAGTTAGTGTCTGTTTTAATTATTTGAATTAATAAATGTTGTCTATATTGTCCATTTTAGGTATATACTGGTCATTTTAAAGGTTTGCTTTAAAACACTAATTTTACCCTGAATTCTTTCAGACTAGTGTCCTCCCACCCAGCCCTTGTAAATGCCATAATACTAATCCTACATTCAGTGACTGGAAGTTCTTCGCTACCTCCAACAGATGGCGCTGCTCACACAGTTCCTCCTGCAACCCTACATATGCCAGGTTAGAACAGTAATACAATAGAATAGACGCTGAATATTCAGATGATGTGTTTGTTTGGTTCTCCCTCCATTTGTTGTTATTGCTATCAGCAAGCAAGTGTTGTTCTTTGAATGATGAAGCGTTATACAGTGACCCCCTGACCTACGATGGCCCCGACATACGATCATTTCAACATACGATGGCCTCTCAGAGGTCGTCGCATGTTGAAGGCAGCATCAACATACGATGCATTAGTATGTCGGGGCCATCGCAGAAACGGCTATCCGGCAGCGCAGACTGCTTCAGCTGTCACCAGATAGCCGTTTACGGTGCCCTGTGTGGTCTGCTAACAATCACTTACCTGTCCTCGGGGCTTCGGCGCCTCCTCTTCGGGATCCCCTGCATCGTCGGCGCTCTACATCATCGTCATCACGTCGCTGCGCACGCTGTCCCGTCATCCAATAGGAGTGGCGTGCGTAACGACGTGATCGCGGCGACAGAGAGCGAGGATGCCGGGGAAGCAGAGGCCTTGCCGGAGCGTTGGGGACGCGGCGACTGCGATGGAGGGCGACATCCAGGGCAACGGTGATGGTCCGGAGCGCGGGGGACAAGTGAGTATAACCTCCAATACCAGTGGTCTTCAAGCTGCGGACCTCCAGATGTTGCAAAACAACAACACCCAGCATGCCCGGACAGCCGTTGGCTGTCCGGGCATGCTGGGTGTTGTAGTTTTGCAACATCTGTAGGTCCCAGGTGTAGACCACTGTCCTATACTTTACATTGCACGGATCCCTCAACATACGATGGTTTCAACAAACGATGGCCCATTTGGAACGGATTACCATCGTATGTTGAGGGACCACTGTATAGTTATCAATCTACTCCTTCATGGTTTCCAAGAATTCTGTCTGGTCATGTGACATATGCACAGGTGCATGGCATGTTACCAGACACAGCTCTGATAACTACTGCAGGGGGACGTTCACACAGAGCGGATATGTTGCAGATTTTCTGTGCATATATTGCATAGGGAAATATGCAGCATTTTACACTTTCAGTGCAGAAGATGAGAATAATGGGGAAGGGGGGAATTTATTATTGTATGTGTAAATCAAGTGATTTTTCCTGCCATTAGTCATGTGTACTTTCCCCAAGTTCATTTAAAAGACACACTTGCTAAATAGCTTAGATCTAAGCAAGTCTTTAACCTATGGCAGCCGGATCAAACAGGATTGAAAAGCTGCTGCCTTATCCCTGCCTGGCCCATGCTGCATCCCATTCATTTCAATCAGCTAGTGACTCTGGTTGACTCATTTTTTGGACCTTATCGGTTTTTGTTGTCGGACTGAAAACCGTGCTGCGCTTTCAGTCTGGCAATGAAAACTGATAGGTACGAAAAATGAGATGACTGACTCTGTCTGGCTTATTGGTTCTGGTGGGGATACGGCAGCAGACGGTTTTCAAACTCTCCCGCCGGCTGCCATATCCCTGAATCATGATGTGAATGCAGCCTTATTATCATGTGACCAGGAAGGGAATTTTATCCACTGGAAGTAAAAGATTCCCACTGAATGTCTCTGATAACTTGCAAACCATCAAGAATTCATAGAGAAAGCATATTGGAAAACTGAGTCATTTTTCATTACACAGAGAACACACCTTATTTGCTGTGATTAAAATACCTACTTAAAGGGATATTCCAGGAAAACACTTTTTTTTTAATATATAGCAACTGGCTCCAGAAAGTTAAATAGATTTGTAAATTAATAGTAAAAAATTGCCCGGACCTTCTAAGTGAGTAAGTGTAATCATAGGTATTTGAATAAATAATTCTCTGGATCGTGCTTCAATAATAATAATATGAACAATTTATTAAAATAAGATAAATAGACTATGATTAGTTACTTCTCACAGGGCCCATATGAGAAGAACATATACAATAAAAACAACCTTTCAATAATAATTGTGCATAAAATGAAATATGAATAACAAGGATTATGACAATATCACTGGCATAGATTTAGTTTCTAATGTGCGGCTGGTGTTCGTCCGCTGGTATGCAGGCACCGACTGTACAAAACAAGCGACATGTAGCTGAAGGTGCCTGAGTGATCGTTTCCCTCTTTAAATGTTCAGAATATAATGTATCCTTATAATAATTAGACAATCTGCAACAGTTAATTGTGAGCTGCACATACACCCCTTTTTTTCCCAGATTTGTAAATTACTTCTATTAAAAAATGTTAATCCTTTCAGTACTTATGAGCTTCTGTCGAGTGCTCTCTGATGACACGTGTCTTGGGAACCGCCCAGTTTAGAAGAGGTTTGCTATGGGGATTTGCTTCTAAACTGGGCGGTTCCCGAGACAGGTGTCATCAGAGAGCACTTAGACAGAAAAGAACAACCTTAACTTCAGAAGCTCATAAGTACTGAAAGAATTAAGATTTTTTTAATAGAAGTAATATACAAATCTGTTTAACTTTCTGAAGCCAGTTGATATATAAAAAAAAGTTTTTTCCTGGATAACCCCTTTAAATGTTCTTCCTTTTTCTTGTTTACTAAGATTTTATATACAACTTCTACTCTAATTCTTTCTAGAATATAGATC
The DNA here is from genome assembly GCF_029499605.1 of Hyla sarda. NCBI lineage: Eukaryota > Metazoa > Chordata > Amphibia > Anura > Hylidae > Hyla > Hyla sarda. The sequence continues at coordinate 171,591,960 of NC_079192.1, forward strand.
CATTGGAAGAATTTATATAATAAATGTACCAGTGTTTTGGGATCAAAAAGCCAAGTGCACACAGGGTTTAGCAGAAAAGTGTCATCGCCTTCTGTGCCTGCTGGATTTACTAACACACCTGCAAACAGAAATGTGGCATAAATATTAGATAAAATCTACGCCACCTGTTAGATGGTGTAGATTTCAGTGAGAGGCGCACGGGCAGCTACAAGGGTGTGAGAGATGTGCACCTATTAATAAATCTGGCAAGTCTAAAGCTTAAAGGATTTTACTTAAAGGGGCACTCCGCTGCTCAGCATTTGGAACAAACGATTCCAAACGCTGGAGCTGGCAGCTCGTGACGTCATAGCCCCGCCCCCTCATGATGTAACGTCCCGCACCATCAATGCAAGTTTATCGGAGGGGGTCTGACGGCCGTCACGGCCCCTCCCATAGACTTGCATTGAGGGGGCGGGACGTGACATTATGAAGGGGTGGGGCTATGACATCACAAGCTGCCGGCTCCAGCGTTTGGAATCATTTGTTCCAAACGCTGAGCAGCAGAGTGCCCCTTTAAGACCAGCCCTAGTTAATCCCCCCATTGGGTTTTGTGTATCATTTCATATGTGTAACTTTTTTCTACTTTGCACTTTGTGTTAGGTGGATTCCTTTTTGATGGTCTGTCAGATGAAGAGGATGAGTATCCACAGGTCAGAATTCAGATACCGGATTATTTATATATATATATATATATATATATATATATATATATATATATATATATATATATATATTAGAGATGAGCGAACTTACAGTAAATTCGATTCGTCATGAACTTCTCGGCTCGGCGGTTGCTGACTTTTCCTGCATAAATTAGTTCAGCTTTCCGGTGCTCCCGTGGGCTGGAAAAGGTGGATACAGTCCTAGGAGACTCTTTCCTAGGACTGTATCCACCTTTATCAGCCCACCGGAGCACCGGAAAGCTGAACTGATTTATGCAGGAAAAGTCAGCAACCGCCGAGCTGAGAAGTTTGTGACGAATCGAATTTACTGTAAATTCGCTCATCTCTAATATATATATATATACATTTTCTTTTCTCTTTAAAATAAAATAATTTTTAAATTTTTATTTGACTTTCTAGACTTCTCGCTCAGGATCCTCCAGCAGCACATCTGGTCCCCGACCAGCTTCTCTCGGATATACTGGAGCTTCGGGTCCTCGTCCTATCACTCAAAGTGAACTAGCTACAGCTCTAGCTCTTGCAAGTACCCCAGAGAGCAGCTCTCACACACCAACACCTGGAACACAGGTTATAAAAGAAACTTTTCACATTTTATATAATAATGTTATGTCTTGCCATTGATTTCATCTTATTTGAATAACATTTTTCTGCATGTAAAAAAGAAAACTGAAATCTAATTTTTATGTAATCTGAAGGGTCATTCTTCAGGAACATCCCCCATGTCTTCTAGCGTCCAGTCGGGAACACCAATCACGAATGACTTGTTCAGCCAAGCTTTGCAACATGCATTGCAAGCTTCCAGCCAAACAACACAACAGGTAAACTATATATTACATAATATAAGATACTAGTATTTTAAATTTCCTTCTGCCCTGTACTTGCAAATTCTGGAGGACCGGGAGATTGTCATTTACCACCAAACTTCTAGGCTACTTGCTATTGGGAGCATAGCATTTTCTATGTTGAAGTTCCTCAACACTGCTTAGAGATTTCTAATACAAGGACATTAAAAGAGAAACATTCAAGATTTATAAAAAGAAAAGAAAAAAAAAAAAGGAATTTCCTATTAGCAAGATAAGCACAAAGGCCCAGATTTATCAATCTGTTGCAGACAACAACTGGAGTGATCTGCCCATCACAGCCAATCACAGCTCAGCTTTCATATCTTGACTCAATAATATAAGCTAAGATGTGATTGGTTGTTATGAGAAAATGACTCCAGTTTATTTTTATTTTTTAACAGGTTGATAAATATGGACCTAAGAATTCAGACCTTTGAACCTTTTTGTTACCGTATATACTCGAGTATAAGCCGAGTTTTTCAGCACGATTTTTCGTACTGAAAACACCCCCCTCGGCTTATACTCGAGTGAACTCTCCACCCCCAGTGGTCTTCAACCTGCGGACCTCCAGAGGTTTCAAAACTACAACTCCCAGCAAGCCCGGGCAGCCATCGGCTGTCCGGGCTTGCTGGGAGTTGTAGTTTTGAAACCTCCGGAGGTCCGCAGGTTGAAGACCACTGCGGCCTTCGACATCATCCAGCCCCCTCTCACCCCCCTTTAGTTCTGTACAGTACTCACCTCCGCTCGGCGCTGGTCCGGTGCTGCAGGACTGTCCGGAGAGGAGGTGGTCCGGTGGGATAGTGGTTCAGGGCTGCTATCTTCACCGGGGAGGCCTCTTCTAAGCGCTTCGGGCCCGGCCCCAGAATAGTCACGTTGCCTTGACAACGACGCAGAGGTACGTTCATTGCCAACGTACTTCTGCGTCATTGTCAAGGCAACGCCTCTATTCCGGGCCCGCAGCGCTGAGAAGAGGCGCCCCCAGTGAAGATAGCAGCCCGGAACCACTATCCCACCGGACCACCTCCTCTCCGGACAGTCCTGCAGCACCGGACCAGCGCCAAGCGGAGGTGAGTACTGTACAGAACTAAAGGGGGTTGAGAGGGGCTGGATGATGTCGAAGGCCGCAGTGGTCTTCAACCTGCGGACCTCCGGAGGTTTCAAAACTACAACTCCCAGCAAGCCCGGACAGCTGATGGCTGCCCGGGCTTGCTGGGAGTTGTAGTTTTGAAACATCTGGAGGTCCGCAGGTTGAAGACCACTGAGGGCGGATGATGAGAAGAGGATGATGAAGGGGGGGTGTGGGATGATGACAAGAGGATGATGAAGGGGGGGTGTGGGATGATGAAGGGGGGTGGGGATGATGACAAGGGGATGATGAAGGGGGGGGGTGTGGGATGATTACAAGGGGATGATGAAGGGGGGTGGGGATGATGGGGTGGGGATGATGACAAGGGGATGATGAAGGGGGGATGTGTGGGATGATGACAGGTGATGATGATGAGGGTCTGGATGATGACAGGCGGTGATGATGATGAGGATGTTAATGACGGGTCTGGATGATGACAGGGGGGGATGATGTATTTCCCACTCTAGGCTTATACTCGAGTCAATAACGTTTCCTGGGATTTTGGGTTGAAATTAGGGGTCTCGGCTTATACTCGGGTCGGCTTATACTCGAGTATATACGGTACATCTTTCAGGCAACACATTAGTATGTAAAAACTAAAAGTATAGTACATATACTCATAGTACAGAATTCACATACAACTACATATCACCTTAAAACATGGACTTGAGCAATGATAAACGCGATTGTAAAGTCCAAGGTTGAAGGAGTATTTCCATCTTAACTCTGTTAAATTTGTAGGGCACAGCAAGTTAAATATTTTTTGCAAATACATCCATTTAGCAATTTTGGCTCCTTCTCTTGATATTCCTGTTGCTTTTCTCACCTTGTTGACAGCTCCTTGCCTTGGTTACAGGCCACCGCATCAGTCTAGAACAGGTGGTCTCACACACACACACACACACACACATACATATATATACACACACACACACACAGCCTGACCATTTCTTTTAGAGTAGAGTGGTAGTATGTAACCTAGGCAAGGAGCTGTCAACAATTGGGGAAAAGAAGCAGAAATAATAGGAGACTAATTTCCTAAATGAATGCATTTGCAAAAATACCATATTTTTCGCCCTATAGGACGCACCGGCATATAAGACCCACCCAATTTTAAAGGTGCGAAATCTAGAAAAAAAAAAGATTCTGAACCCAACAGTGATCTTCAACCTGCAGACCTCCAGATGTTGCAAAACTACAACTCCCAGCATGCCCGGACAGCCAACGGCTGTCCGGGCATGCTGGGAGTTGTAGTTTTGCAACATCTGGAGGTCCGCAGGTTGAAGACCACTGGATAGGAGGTAATACTCACGTGTCCCCGGACCCGTCATCGCTGCCCTGGATGTTGCTCCATAGTTGTCGCTGCGTCCCCGTGGTGTCCCCGACGCTCTGGACGTCTTCTTCCCCGGGATCCACGCTCTCAGTCGCCGTCATCACGTTGCCACGCACGCCGCTCCTATTGGATGACGGGACGGCGTGTGTGACGACGTGATGGTGTCGAAGGAGAGCGCCGGCCATGCAGGGGATCCCGGCATGAAGCAGACGCCGAGGAGGCAGGTAAGGTCCCTCCCGGTGTCCTGTAAGCTGTTCGGGACGCCGCACTTTCACCGCAGTCCCGAACAGCCCAACTGAGCAGCCGGGTTAGTGTCACTTTCCCTTCAGACGCGGCGGTCAGCTTTGATCGCTGCATCTGAAGGGTTAATACAGGGCATCACCGCGATCGGTGATGTCCTGTATTAGCTGCGGTTCCCGGCCGTTGATGGCCGCAGGGACCGCCGCGATAGGTGTGTGTATTCGCCGTATAAGACGCACCATCTTTTTCCCCCCAGTTTTGGGAAGAAAAAGTGCGTCTTATACGGCGAAAAATACTGTATGCATCTTGACATGTCCTATAGGTTTAACCATGAGTCGAGATCGTGTTACCCATTTAAGTAGATGCCCAGAAGGGCTATAGAATAATACAATGCATTTTATTTGTGTACACTTTATCTTCCACTTTTTCTTTACATGTTGTTTTTTTCTCTTCTAGAACCAGTGGCAGCCTCAGCTACAACAATTGCGGGATATGGGCATCCGTGATGAAGAACTCAGTTTGCGGGCATTACAGGCCACTGGAGGAGACATTCAGGCTGCTCTGGAACTTATCTTTGCTGGGGGGGCTTTGTAATAGATTTTTACTCTGTATTGGCATGGCAGTATTGTGTCATCTTAATTCTTCACTGACTACAACTGTTGTACAGGGATAACATTTATTGAAAATGATCAACTTGTTTTGTAGACCCAGAGGCATATTTATTGCATCACATGAATACAGTTTTTTTTGCCATAACATTACTTATTTGCATGTATATATCAATATTGTGTTACATAAAAAACATTAAACTGTTTTTCTTTGAAATAGATTGCTGTACTTGTACCTAACAAAAAAAACACTGTCTTGGAAACAAAGGGGGAGATTTATCAAAGGATTTAGACTGATTTTTCTTGTCTAAATTTGTCGCACAGAAAGTCGCAGTCTAAATATGTGCGACTTTTTTGTGACTTTTGCTTTAGAGGATTTTTTGAACATGATGCATTCTAGTCTATTTTAGACAGAAAAATGCATTGGTGCTGAATTTATCAAAAGCGACTTTTCAGCGACCAGTCGCATCGGCTGTAAGTACGCCGAAATGTCAGACCATGCCGGAGCAGGTGTAAATACAGTCTAAAGTATAGATCATGAAGTCTATGCACAGAATTTATCAAGAGCCTTGCGCCTTTTGATAAATTAGGCGCACAATAGACTAATTGGTCTATATTGATGCGGGACAGAGACAACTTTGATAAATCTCCCCTATTAAATTCCATTTGTACATCCACATTATTATGTTCATCTGTGGGTGTACACATTTTTTTTCTGTAGAGGGTGAACTTGGAGTTGTGAACTGTCTTGGTTACAGCCTGGTAATACTTGCCACGATCATTGTGCTGCTTTACTTCTGAAAAATGACAGCGAACTGTGACACAGGGACATCAATTGACTTAAGTTTTCCACTTTTGGCATTTTCTTTTCTTAGTTTCTCCACAATTTAAAAAGAATACAACTTTCTGTTTTGCCGAAGAGTGGAGGAGCAGGGCTTCAACAAAGGAGCTAAAAATCAAATCAAACGCACAGCCATGTAATCTCCATAGTGCATAAGCGAGGCAAAAGTCCATAGAATTTAATTGTTTGGCTTTTTAGCTAAAGTAAATTTATTAAGTGCTATATGCAGTAAATTCACAATGAGGTGCGAATGTACAGGGTGGGCCCAGAGGCGGCTCTCTAATTAGGAGATTTAGGCGGCCGCCTAAGGCCTCGCGCTAAAAGGGGCCTCTCGGCCACCTAAATCATGTAGTTAGAGCAGTGATTTTGGCGACATTTTTTTTTTTTTCCAAATGTCCCACCCCGGCCTGCACGCAGGGGGGAAGGGAAGCCTGCGTGCGCACTGCGCACACAGCGTCCCCTTGCGTCCCCTGAGTGAACCCCCCCTCCCCGTCCCCCACCCCCTTGCGGCGCAGTGAGCCAGAAATGGTGCCCAACGGCGGAGCGAGCTGTATTTGCGCTGGACTGCCGTGGAACTGCAAGCTGCGCGGGCCGGCTTGCTTAAGGTACCGTACCCTCTCCACCCCCTTGTTACCCCTTCTCAACCCTGTCCAAACCCCCTCACCGTCACCCAGGTCCACCCTCTGCACCCCCCGTCACACATGTCTACCCCCCCCCTGTCACCCATGTCTAGCCCCCCTCAAACCCCCGCCAGACCAGTGTTTCCCAAACAGGGTGCCTCCAGCTGTTGCAAAACTACAACTCCCAGCATGCCCGGACAGCCTAAGTCTGTCCAGGCATGCTGGGAGTTGTAGTTTTGCAACAGCTGGAGGCACCCTGGTTGGGAAACACCGATCCAGTCCATACTCATCCCACACCATGGCCAGTTAGGATGTCAGGTGTGTACACTGTCCGTAATAATGTTGTAATAACATGTCCACCCCCCTGTCACCCATGTCCACCCTCCTTTCATCCCTCTTCACCCCCTGTCACCCATGTCCACCCCCCCTCACCTATGTCCACCCTCCTATCATCCCGCCACTCATGTCCACCCTCCTGTCATCCATGTCCGCCTTGTCCACTCCGCTGTCCATCCCTGTCACCCATGTTTTACTCCGTCTATCCCCGTAGTCTACCCTGTCGCCTATTTCCACCCTCCTGTTCACCCATCTGTCCCTTTGTTACCCCAGTCCACCCCTCTCTGTCACTCCTGTCCCTCTTTTACCCCCTTGTCCACCCCTCTGACCCCTGTCTCCCATGTCCACCCTCCTGTCATCCATGTCCACCCCCCCATCCAACCCTCTGTCACCCATGTTCATCCTCCATTGTCCACCCCCCTTACCACATCCTTGTCACCCATGTCCACCCCCTATTCACCCCTGTCCACCCCTCTGTTACCACCTTGTCACTCCTGTCCACCCCTCTGTCACCCCCTATGCCCCCATCACTCATGTTCACTCTTCTACACCCATCTGTCACCCTTGTACACCTCCCTACACTCCTCTCTACACTCCTCTGCCACCCATGTACACTCCTCTACACCCCTCTCTACACTCCTCTACACCCCTCTGCCACCCATGTACATCCCTCTGCCACCCATGTATACTCCTCTACACCCTCTGTCACCCATGTATACTCCTCTACACCCCTCTGTCACCCATGTACACTCCTCTACACCCCTCTGCCACCCATGTACACCCCTCTGCCACCCATGTACACTCCTCTACACCCCTCTGTCACCCATGTACACTCCTCTACACCCTCTGTCACCCATGTATACTCCTCTACACCCCTCTGTCACCCATGTACACTCCTCTACACCCCTCTGCCACCCATGTACACTCCTCTACACCCCTCTGTCACCCATGTACACTCCTCTACACCCCTCTGTCACCCATGTACACCCCTCTGCCACCCATGTACACTCCTCTACACCCCTCTGCCACCCATGTACACTCCTCTACACCCCTCTGTCACCCATGTACACTCCTCTACACCCCTCTGTCACCCATGTACACTCCTCTACACCCCTCTGTCACCCATGTACACTCCTCTACACCCCTCTGTCACCCATGTACACTCCTCTACACCCCTCTGTCACCCATGTACACTCCTCTACACCCCTCTGTCACCCATGTACACTCCTCTACACCCCTCTGTCACCCATGTACACTCCTCTACACACCTGTCACCCATGTACACTCCTCTACACCCTCTGCCACCCATGTACACTCCTCTACACCCCTCTGCCACCCGTGTACACTCCTCTACACCCCTCTGTCACTCGTGTACACTCCTCTACACCCCTCTGTCACCCATGTACACTCCTCTACACCCCTCTGCCACCCATGTACACTCCTCTACACCCCTCTGTCACCCATGTACACTCCTACACACCTGTCACCCATGTACACTCCTCTACACCCTCTGCCACCCATGTACACTCCTCTACACCCCTCTGTCACCCATGTACACTCCTCTACACCCTCTCACCCATGTACACTCCTCTACACCCCTCTGTCACCCATGTACACTCCTCTACACCCCTCTGTCACCCATGTACACTCCTCTACACCCCTCTGTCACCCATGTACACTCTTCTACACCCCTCTGTCACCCCCAGGTAAAAAAAAGGGTGGAGCCTAATAGGTTTGTTTTGCAGGTTTAAGGGTGAAGAATTGTGGGTGGAAGAAATTGTCATGATGGCCCGGACCAAATGGAGAAAAGAAGCCAACAAAGCAAATTAGAGAAGACATCATTGGTGAGCCCCACGTAAAAAAAAAATATATATTTTTTTTTAAATTTTTTTTTTTCTTTTTTTTTTATCGCGCTTGGGAGGCCTCAGATATATTTTTGCCTAAGGCCTCAAAAAGTCTAGAGCCGCCTCTGGGTGGGCCATTTATATGGATACACCTTAATAAAATGGGAATGGTTGGTGATATTAACTTCCTGTTTGTGGCACATTAGTATATGTGAGGGCGGAAACTTTTCAAGATGGGTGTTGACCATGGTGGCCATTTTGAAGTCGGCCATTTTGAATCCAACTTTTGTTTTTTCAATAGGAAGAGGGTCATGTGACACATCAAACCTATTGGGAATTTCACAAGAAAAACAATGATATGCTTGGTTTTAATGTAACTTTATTCTTTCATGAGTTATTTACAAGTTTCTGACCACTTATAAAATGTGTTCAATGTGCTGCCCATTGTGTTGGATTGTCAATGCAACCCTCTTCTCCCACTCTTCACACACTGATAGCAACACCGCAGGAGAAATGCTAGCACAGGCTTCCAGTATCCGTAGTTTCAGGTGCTGCACATCTCGTATCTTCACAGCATAGACAATTGCCTTCAGATGACCCCAAAGATAAAAGTCTAAGGGGGTCAGATCGGGAGACCTTGGGGGCCATTCAACTGGCTGACGATGACCTATCCACTTTCCAGGAAACTGTTCATCTAGGAATGCTCGGACCTGACACCCAAAATGTGGTGGTGCACCATCTTGCTGGAAAAACTCAGGGAACGTGCCAGCTTCAGTGCATAAAGAGGGAAACTCATCATTATGTAGGCCACTGGATATGCAAAATTGCTACATGATGATGTGTTTCCCTTTTTATGCACTGAAGCTGGCACATTCGCTGAGTTTTTCCAGCAAGATGGTGCACCACCACATTATGGGTGTCCGGTCCGAGCATTCCTAGATGAACAGTTTCCTAGAAAGTGGATTGGTTGTCGTGGGCCAGTTGAATGGCCCCCAAGGTCTCCCGATCTGACCCCCTTAGACTTTTATCTTTGAGGTCATCTGAAGGCATTGTCTATGCTGTGAAGATACTAGATGTGCAGCACCTGAAACTACGGATACTGGAAGCCTGTGCTAGCATTTCTCCTGCGGTGTTGCCATAGGTGTGTGAAGAGTGAGAGAAGAGGGTTGCATTGACAATCCAACACAATGGGCAGCACATTAAACACATTTTATAAGTGGTCAGAAACTTGTAAATAACTCATGAAAGAATAAAGTTATGTTAAAACCAAGCACATCATTGTTTTTCTTGTGAAATTCCCAATAAGTTTGATGTGTCACATGACCCTCTTCCTATGGAAAAAACAAAAGTTGGATTCAAAATGGCCAACTTCAAAATGGCTGCCATGGTCACCACCCATCTTGAAAAGTTTCCACCTTCACATATTAACTTCCTGTTTGTGGCACATTAGTATATCACTAACCATTCCCATTTTATTAAGGTGTATCTATATAAATGGCCCACCCTGTACATAAAATGGACACACTGATTCACCATAGAAGGAATTATGTTCCTGCTGGAAAACAAAGGAAAAAAGGCTTCGCTCTCTGCTTCTTGTGAAATATGATGCAATATGACACTGTTCATATATCTCTTATACAGATGATTCCAAGGGTCTATATGCTAAGACACTGTTTGTATGATTTTCATAAAGATAATTCCAAGGTGCTGTGCACCATATTGACTCCTGCAATGGATCATTGCATTAAAAAGTCTGTGCCACAGTGAAAGCTCATATAGGACAAGTGGCACATGTACCACTGGTATAGTCTCTCATAAAAACTCACGGTGCCCCCCTTACTTTCCCCACTTTTATCGGATTGGTTGCTGTGGACTACTGCTTCACTTTTACTTTGCCCAGGTTTAGCCAAATCTCCCCCATGAAGTACTTCTAATGTATTTCATCTAGTTGCAGTTGTAGTTATGGGCTGTTAAGCATGTTGTCCGTAGGTCCTGATAATGATATCCTCTGAGAAGTATTTTTGGGATGGTCTTGGTCGCCACAGGACAATCGGGCAAAATTAAAGTGTGTGCCAAATTGCCAGGTGTCCTCCTCTTATATATAGCCCATCTTAAAGTACTCACCAATTGGCCCCATGAAATCCCATAATGTGTAAAGTGTGATTGGATTGAGTGGTTTACCTGGTTGTGGCTCATTTATTGTTGTGTCTTATACATACTTCCAATATGTTTTCTCATTCTGGTTAGCAATTACCCACATAATACACTGCTAAAAAAAATAACACTTATACATATACATGTATACTTATACATAACACTTAAACAACACAGTGTAACTCAAAGTCAATCACAGTTCTGTGAAATCACACTGTCCACTCAGGAAGCAACACTGATTGACAATTAATTTCACATGCTTTTGTGCAAATGGAACAGACAACAGGTGGAAATTATAGGCAATTAGCAAGACACCCCCAATAAAGGAGTGGTTCTGCAGGTGGTGACCACCGACCACTTCTCAGTTCCTATGCTTCCTGGCTGATGTTTTGGTCACTTTTGAATGCTGGAGGTGCTTTCACTCTAGTGGTAGCATGAGACGGAGTCTACAACCCACACAAGTGGCTCAGGTAGTGCAGCTCATCCAGGATGGCACATCAATGCAGGCTGTGGCAAGAAGGTTTGTCGGTCTGTCAGTGTAGTGTCCAGAGCATGGAGGCCCTACCAGGAGATAGGCCAGTAACATCAGGAGATGTGGAAGAGGCCGTAGGAGGGCAACAACCCAGCAGCAGGACCGCTACCTCCACCTTTGTGCAAGGAGGAGCACTGCCAGAGTCCTGCAAAATTACCTCCAGCAGGCCACATATGTGCATGTGTCCACTCAAACGGTCAAAAACAGACTCCATGAGGGTGGTATGAGGGCCCGACGTCCACAGGTGGGGGTTTTGCTTACAGCCCAACGCCGTGCAGGACGTTTGGCACTTGCCAGAGAACACCAAGATTGGCAAATTCGCCACTGGTGCCCTGTGCTCTTCACAGATGAAAGCAGGTTCACACTGAGCACATGTGACAGACTGGAGACGCCGTGGAGAACATTCTGCTTCCTGCAACTTCTTCCAGCATAACTGGTTTGGCGGTGGGTCAGTAGTGGTGTGGGGTGGAAATTCTTTGGGGCGCCACACAGCTCTCCATGTGCTTGCTAGAGGTAGCCTGACTGCCACGGCCATCTCGTGAGTCCATCGGCCGTTTGGGGTTGTCACGGTAACCAGGGCGGTTGGGTAGTCTTTTAAGTCCCCGTGGATACACAAAACCCCCGCCTGTCGTCCTGTGTAGTGCACGTGCGGCACCATATTGGACCTCACCAGGGTCACCATACTCCCAGAGTCCAAAAATGCCTCCTCGACACGCCCCCCCAGCTCGGGAGGTGATGAGAGTCTCCTGCCCTGGGATTACCCACGGCACACAGTCTCTGGGCATACAGGGACGGCCGGAGGGCATAGTTTGTGTCCATGGGCTCTTCCCGCTGGGGACAGTTGGCCCTAACATGTCCCGGTTGCTTACACCCCCAACATAGCAATGGGGCGGGGCCTTTGGGAAACACCTCCCGGGGACTTTTGGGGTTTTCTAGCCGCCTGGGCAAGGGTGGGGACCGCCCCTCCCGCAGCTTGATGGTGACCTCGTACCTCTCCACAAGGTCTACCATATCCAACGCGTTACTTGGGGATGCCTGGTCAATCCAGCTCTGGAGGGTGTAAGGCAGAGCCCTCCAGAACATATCGGCCAGGAGTCGGTCCAGTATGGCAGTGGGATCTCCGACTGCAACCACTTCTGCAGCTGCTGGAACAGGTCACAATATTGCGGCCAGGCAGGCTCAGCCGGCTTATACTCCCACTGCCTTACTCACTGGGCTCAGACCCACACATTTACCCCCAGTCTTGCCAATATCTCACCCTTGACCATGTCGTAGTTAGCCGCCTGGTCATCAGGTAAGTCAAAATAGGCCTGCTGGGACCCGGACGTCAGGAATGGAGCGCTGACCTCAACCCACTGGTTCCGGGGTAACCTTTCCCTCACAACCACTCTTTCAAACACCGCCAGGTAGGTCTCAACGTCATCGGTGGTGGTCATCTTTGGCATCACAATCTGCACAGCCTTCCTGGCGTCAGGGTTGGTCCGGGTCGTCGCTGTGGCTTGAAGCGCCATCACCTGCTGTAGCAGTAGCTGGTTGGTCTCCTGCTGATGCTTGTTGGCCTCCTGCTTGTGCTTGTTGGTCTCCTGCTGTTGCAAGTTGGCCTCCATGAGCGCTTTCATCACGGCCTCCATTTTGGCAACACTGCAAACACTGGATCACTGCAGACACTGGAAAGTCACGTGTCGGCGGTTCGTTGCCCCTAACAACAACTCCAGCGGGTTCTTGGCAACCGCGTACTGCAATTCAACCGCTGACCTCACTGTGTTGCCCGCATCCTCCACCAAATGTGATGACTCGCTCTTGCAAACAGGTGCGTTTGCAGTATGGACGCAAGGAGACAGCGCTTTTCAAATTAATGTTCAGTGTTTTATTCACACACGGCAAACAGTCTTTAAACGTAGAACATAGGAAAACGTAACAAAAGGCCACCTGTAATCTTTAGGTGTTTGTTCACACATGAGTTCACGCCATGCGGCATCAAGCAAGTCTTTTTCCAGGCCTCCAGCTAGGCTGTCCAGCTGCTTCCACTCTTGTAGCTACCACAGGGAAGAACTCCACACACAGCTTTCTCTGGCACTGTGTGCTGCAACTAGCAAATCCCCCTCAACTAACAAATCCCCCTCGCCTATCAGGGTGTTTTCTGGGCTGAGACATGTAGCGGGGACCATGGGACTGTGCCCCCTCCAAGGGACTGAATCTGGTGTTCCATGACACCTGGTATAACTTAGAATCAGTGATGGCGGGGCTAACTGTTACCACCATCTAGACCGCAGCAGCTTGTGCCACTGGGGGGCATATTGTAGGTGCCTGTTGGGCCGGCCAAACCTCCTCAATGCTAGGAATAGGCCTGGGCACATCTATAGACTTCTTTCTTGCTCCTGGTTGGTACTTGGTTGCCATAACAGGCATCTCAGGCAGGAACTCCTCCTCCATCACTTGACCCTTGACTCGTGGAGGTAGTAGACCAAAGGGATCCGACTCCCAATCCTTCTAGGTAAAGCAGACAAAGGGGAGCTATATGGGATTCTTAGGTCGGGTCACAGCTGCCGCCCATTCTCCTCATGCACTGCGGACTGGGGTGTACTCCAGAATCTCCCCGCTCTCCAAGGAGTGTAAATGTGTGGGAAGATAGTCTCTCTTGACTGCTCGCCTGTTGACAAGGACAGTGCCCTCATGGTAGCAGTCCATTAAGGTGCCAAACCTCCGGACTCTGTCAAACTTAATTACTGTGGCTCTTCGCCTCTCAAGGGGTGGTTCTCCTGCTCTGGGGTGGTCCAACATGTGGATGTACAGGCACTCCAAATGTTTGGTGTCTGACTGCGGAGCCTGCCGCACTTCATAGGGCAATTCTTTTGGGCAGTATTCACGCCACTTCTGCGCCCTTATCCCTTCCACAATTGCAGCTATCTGGGTCTCCTGCCTGGCCCTCTCAGACACTGCTGTTGGGATGGGGGATGTTCTTTTCCAGGCAGAGGGAGTAGGTACTGGTGCATGTACCGGATTAGTTGAAGCTCATTGCCGAATACCCACTCTGGAAGACAGGGTGAAGTGGGGTGTACAGTGGTCTTCTGGGCCTGGGGGGGGGGGGGGGGTGGACTCTCGGCTATACTGACTGGAGGGGGTAGAAAAAGCGGCTTCCATACTCACATCAAACTCTTCTGTAGGTAGCTCTGCCGAGGACCCCCAGGATCGATGATGTGTAGACAGCCTCACCGGCGATGCTCCTCTGGATGATGCGGGCGTTCCAGCAGTGGGACTTTCAAGCATGCCTCCTCATCCTCTATCGACTGCCTCTGCAGCCAGTCTGCCAGCTCCTGGAACACCTGAGCCGTGGCTGCTGCTACCCTGCGGACACTGGGCGCCATCCTGGGACCCACAGACCTCGTGCTATCCTGTGCCTCCGCCATCCCGCTCTACTCACCAACCTCCCACAGACCTCAGAGGTCCAGCGGCGTTGCTCCTTTTATATTGGGCTTTGGCAAGATGGCTGCTGGCAGGAAGTATGTCAGCAGTGCGTCCCTTACTTCCGCCCCCCAGCAACAAGGGGCAGACCTTTCTGGTTCCACTTCAAGACTGCAACTTGACTTCCACGCTCAGGGGCGGGACGCTGACCTGCGCAGGACTTCTTTTTGCGCTTTTCTTCCACTGTTTTAACCCCTTCAGGTACAACAAACATTTTGCAACACAGCATAGCTTCAGTAGAGACTTTACACATGGCGGGCACAACTTCAACACTGTTCACAATGGCAGACAAACTTTTCTTCACTTCCCCCTCTATTTCACAAGCGCCTCTTAACATATGAGTTTCACAGACAAAGTCCCACACAATTTTGAACAGACGTGCGGTTTTTGCAATACTGGACACAGTTCAGACTGGGGGTGGGTTATTTTTGGTATAAGGCACACACCCGTCTCCTGTTCCTAATGCCAAAAGTTGTGGTAGAAGGTGTAATGACAGGCAGATGTTGTTAACCCTTAGAGCAGATGGTATTAAGCCTTTATGTTTGTGACACCAGGGTGTGGTTATCCTCTATACCACCTGAGGCATGGCTGCTAGTTGCTGGGCCAGGCGCAGGGCAAATAATCACTCCGATGCAAGGTTACGGAACAACGTCACTTTACTGAAGCAGACAGATGTTAAAGTTTTTACAGCTCAGTTTAGGCTCAAGGAGATGCTCAGTGGACTTTAGGAGACTTGTTGGCTCTCTGGGACTTGTAGTGGACTTGGACTCAATTATGTCACCCATGCTGACTTTAAAGACTTGACAGACTTGGCTATGCTGACTAGTCTTCTCCCTTGTATTTGTGCTTACCAGGCTTTGACTTTCAATTGCAGGGGGTTAACTGGTAATAGATGTGTGGCTGCGTGACTAGGCCTTGGTCTCCCTCAGGAACACCAGACAACTCTAAGGTCTTCACTTGACTGTACCTCAGCTTAACACTGATTAAGCTTTCTCCCCCCCCCCCAGGTATATAAGGGAGCAATTAGGAGGATGCCCACAGGTCACAACAGGTCACCTGGTCACCTGCACCTTCCTTTGTTACATAGGCCTTAAAGGGGTACTCTGCCCCTAGATATCTTATCCTCTATCCAAAGGATAGGGGATAAAATGTCTGATTGCTGGGGGCCTGCCACTGGGCCTGCCCCTGCGATCCCCCCTGCAGCAGCCCGATACCTCAGCAGCCCTGAGCTAAGTTTTCTCTGAAGCTGATGACAGCCGGTGCAGGGGCGGGGCATTGTGACGTCACGGCCTGTCCCCTCGTGACATCACGTCTGCCCCCTCATTGCAAGTCAATGGAAGGGGCATCACACCCTCTCCCATAGACTTGTATTGAGGGGGCAGGGCATGATGTTACAAGGGGGCGGGTCGTGATGTCATGATGCCTAGCCCCCTGCACCGCCCGTCATCAGCCTCGGAAAAAATGTAGCTCTGGGCTGCTGAGCTACCGGGCTGCTGCAGGGGGGATCGCAGGGGTCCCATTGGCGGGCCCCCCACGATCAGACATCTTATGCCCCATCCTTTGGATAGGGAATAAGATGTCTAGGGGCAGAGAACCCCTTTAACAAAAGGATTTAAAGGTACATTAACTTATTAACACATTACATGACATTACATTAACCTAAAAAGGGTAGAAGGAATTCTGAGAAGTGGGGGCCAGGGGACTGGGACTGAGTCCACCTGATAGGACCAGTAGGGTACAGAAGGGCCACTTCTGTTCTGGGCTACCACAATTTTATGGTAACATTAAAGATGTCATTACAAACAACAATTGGATGCGAAAAAACAAGCTCTCACATGGGTCTGTAGGTGGACAAAAAGAGTTATGCCTCCTAGAAGGCAAGGAGGAAAAAATTAGAAAATGAGCGTGTCTTCTGGCCAAAATGAGCCATGTCCTTAAAGGCGTACTCCCATGGAAAACTTTTTTTTTTAAATCAACTGTTCCCAGAAAGTTAAACAGATTTGTAAATTACTTCTATTAAAAAAATCTTAATCCTTCCAGTACTTTTTAGGGGATGTATACTACAAAGGAAATGGTTTTCTTTTTGGATTTCTCTTCTGTCTTGACCACAGTGCTCACTGCTGACCTCTGCTGTCCATTTTAGGAACTGTCAAGAGCAGCATATGTTTGCTATGGGGATTTTCTTCTTTTCTGGACAGTTCCTAAAATGGACAGCAGAGGTCAGCAGAGAGCACTGTGGTCATGATAGAAGTGAAATTCAAAAAGAAAACAATTTCCTCTGTGGTATAAAGCCCCTAAAATGTACTGGAAGGATTAAGAATTTTTAATAGAAGTCATTTACAAATCTGTTTAACTTTCTGGCACCAGTTGATTTAAAAAAAATAAAAATAAAAAATGTTTTCCACGGGAGTACCCCTTTAACCCCTTAACGACGCAGGACGTATATTTACGTCCTGCGCCGGCTCCCGCGATATGAAGCGGGATCGCGCTGCGATCCCGCATCATATCGCGTCGGTCCCGGCGCTAATCAACGGCCGGGACCCGCGGCTAATACCACACATCGCCGATCGCGGCGATGTGCGGTATTAACCCTTTAGAAGCGGCGGTCAAAGCTGACCGCCGCTTCTAAAGTGAAAGTGAAAGTGACCCGGCTGCTCAGTCGGGCTGTTCGGGACCGCCGCGGTGAAATCGCGGCGTCCCGAACAGCTGATCGGACACCGGGAGGGCTCTTACCTGCCTCCCCGGTGTCCGATCGACGAATGACTGCTCCGTGCCTGAGATCCAGGCAGGAGCAGTCAAGCGCCGATAATGCTGATCACAGGCGTGTTAATACACGCCAGTGAACAGCATTAGAGATCAGTGTGTGCAGTGTTATAGGTCCCTATGGGACCTATAACACTGCAAAAAAAATGTAAAAAAAAAGTGTTAATAAAGGTCATTTAACCCCTTCCCTAATAAAAGTTTGAATCACCCCCCTTTTCCCATAAAAAAAATAAAACAGTGTAAAAAAAATAAAAAATAAACATATGTGGTATCGCCGCGTGCGTAAATGTCCGAACTATAAAAATATATCATTAATTAAGCCGTACGGTCAATGGCGTACGCGCCAAAAAAATCCAAAGTCCAAAAAAGCGTATTTTGGTCACTTTTTATATCATTAAAAAATGAATAAAAAGTGATCAAAAAGTCCGATCAAAACAAAAATCATACCGATAAAAACTTCAGATCACGGCGCAAAAAATGAGTCCTCATACCACCCCATACGTAGAAAAATAAAAAAGTTATAGGGGTCAGAAGATGACATTTTTAAACGTATAAATTTTCCTGCATGTAGTTATGATTTTTTCCAGAAGTGCGACAAAATCAAACCTATATAAGTAGGGTATCATTTTAACCGTATGGACCTACAGAATAATGATAAGGTGTAATTTTTACCGAAATATGCACTGCGTAGAAACGAAAGCCCCCAAAAGTTACAAAATGGCGTTTTTTTTCCGATTTTGTCGCACAATGATTTTTTTTTCCGTTTCGCCGTGCATTTTTGGGTAAAATGACTAATGTCACTGCAAAGTAGAATTGGCGACGCAAAAAATAAGCCATAATATGGATTTTTAGGTGGAAAATTGAAAGGGTTATGATTTTTAAAAGGTAAGGAGGAAAAAACGAAAGTGCAAAAACGGAAAAACCCTGAGTCCTTAAGGGGTTAAGGGTTTAAGGCTTTTGGAGACTGGCCTGGTGTCAAAAAGGGCAGCAAAGAAGCCCCTTCTCTAGAAGAAAAATATCAAGGACATGCTTACATTCTGCAGGAAGTACATGGATCGGACCGCAGAGGATTCGGGTAAAGTTATTTCCTCAGTGAAGCCTCCTTCAGACTGTAGCAATCTAGAAGCAATTTGGTAATGGACAATGACTTTTTTAAGAATGATGGAAACCACGTTACAGAGCAAAAGTGATAACTAAACATTGGGTCCTTGACCGGGAAACTTCCCAGCTCTCAATCCCATTAGGACCCTGTGAGCAATGCTCAAACGGCAGGTAAACAAAAAAAGCACAGAATTGTGATAAACTACAAGCACCTATTAGTTTATAATGGGTTGGCATCAGTCAGGATTTGGCCCAGAAGCTGATATCCATTAGGTCAGGGTGAAGTGCAGAATTCTTTAATAAGCAGAATCAAAACTGTTCAGTGCATAAACTTGATGTATTTTCCAATAAAAGCCTTTACAAGTACTTTAGTATACAAAAGAAACATGTGACTAAAAGATTTAACCCCTTCCCGCTATAGGATGTATGCATATGTCCCAGCACCTGACATGTTCGCACGCCGGGACATATGCATACATCCTAGCGATCTCCTGCACTGCCGTGGGCAGCGCAGGAGATCGGCGGCGGGACCCGGCTTTTAATCACAGACGGGGTCCTGCCGCAGCTGCTGGGGCCGCGATTGCGCAGATCCCGGCAGTATTAACTTTATAGATGCTGTGATCAATCCTGATCAGGGCATCTATGGTATTGACAGTGGGAGCGCCAACAGCGGCCCTGCGATACCATCGGGGGTTGCCATTAGTTGCTATAGCAGCAGGAGATCAGCTGATGACCTCCTGTCTGCCTTCTACAGAAGCCTGTGGATCGCACAGTCTGTAGTATCTGCAGCAGATCAGGTTATACTATGCTGCAGTAAAAATGTATTGCAGCATAGTATAACCTGTAAAAAGTGAAAAATTAAATAATAAAAGTTTGTTCAATACATGTTTGAAGCGTAAAAAATTAATAAAAAAAAGCCCCTTTCCCAATAAAACCCTGTATTGTCATCAAAAAAGATGTAAAACACAAATCATATACATAATAAGTATTGCCAAGTCTGTAATGACATGTATTATAAAACTATAATGTACCTTATTCCCCCCCCCCCCCCCCCCCCCGGTGAACGCCGTAAAAAACAACAACAAAAAAGCACAAAATTCGCCAATTTTGGTACAAATAGCGGAATAAAAAAGATCAAAAGTTAGCACGTTTAGCAAAAATGATACCAATAAAAAGTAAAGCTCATCCGGCAAAAAATAAGTCCTCACTAAATGGTGTCGGACGAAAAATCTAAATTTTTGGCTGTTGTAAAATTGAATGGCAGAAAAAGAATTTTGCTCAGAAAAGGAAAAAGAACATAGAAAGCTACATAAAATGGGTATCGTCATAATCGTACTGACCCACAGAATAAATATAACATCACTTTTACCGCACAGTGTACACCATAAAAAATAAAAAAATAAAAAAAACGGCCAAAATTATCTAGTGTTTCACAATATTTTGGAGTTTTTCACAAAAAATGCATGTGTCAATAAAAATGCACCACTTCTATAAAGTATAAAATATCACGAAAAAACTATCTCAGAATCACTCCACTCAGAAAAAGCGTTCTAAAGTTATTACTCGGGATGTCCCCATACCGATACTAGTATCTGTATCGGGGCCGATACTAGCCATTTCCATGGTATCGGGGACTCGTTCAATGTCCCAGATACATAATCTGACACCTGCTGCCGCTCCGCTCCCCGTTCTCCCATCTGCATCATGGCGTTCCATGGAAGAGCATGTGACACACACATCACTCCACCTCCACTACTGCGCCCAGCGTAATGCTACGGAGAAAGCAGAGTGACGCGTATGTCACATGCTCCTACATAGAACGCCATGATGTGGACGGGAGAACGGAGCAGCGGAGCGGCAGCACCCATCAGAGAACTGCCGCAGGTGAGCAGTCTACAAGGGTGGGGGCTGCTGTTTACAAGGGGGGCTGCGGACTACAGGAGGGCTGCTACTAACATCTGCGGGGGGCTGCAGTCTACAGGGGAGCCTGCTGTCTACAAGGGGGGGGCTACTGTTTATTAGAGGGGGCTGTGATTTACAGGGGTCTGCTACTAATGTCTACAGGGGTAGCCTGCTGACTACAAGGGGGGGGGGCTGCTGTCTACAAGGGGGGCCTGCTGTCTACAAGGGGGGGGCACTGTCTACAAGGGGGGCCTGCTGTCTACAATGGGGGGGGGCACTGTCTACAAGGGGGGGCCTGCTATCTTCAATAGGGGGCCTGTCTACAAGGGGGGGATGCTGTCTACAAGGGGGGGCTGCGTTCTACAGGGGGGGCTGCTACTAATGTCTACAGGGGGCTGCTGCTAATGTCTGCAGGGGGATACTACTTAATATTAAAGGTAATCTTACAGCAGAGTCACCTGCATTTACTTGAATTTATGGGTAGATAGTGTACACAACAAGGACCCACATATCATACGGTAAGTAGCGCCAGAGACCGGGTCACCCTGCTGTCAGATTCCCTTTAAAATAAAAGTACTCGTACTTGGTATCGGCGAGTACTAGAATTAAAGTATCGGTACTCGTACTCTGTCTTAAAAATATGATATCGGGACATTCCTAGTAATTAACATTTAAAAAGACCCAGTGAAATAAAAAAAGAGAGCCCTGCCATTAAGGTAAAAAATGGGTTAAAATCAGTGAAGCAGCAAACTTTGTGTCAGTTTTAAACCTTTTAGCCATGGCTGTATATCCTGTATTTTTTTAAGACTTTTCAATAGGTTGGACATTGACTTACATGGCAGCACATCTACAGATGTTCTCCCCTCTCATACAGAGCTAATTTCCATGTAATTCTTTCATAATCTTTATTTTAACTAGTGTAGTAAACTGTGCAAAACTTCTCGGCCATCAGAGCTGTCGAATATACAATCACATCTGACAGGGAAAGATCTTTTATGGTGTTATTTTTTAAGCAGCAATATTTATTTAGAAACAATATCAGGAAGGGTTTGGCTTTTTTCATAGGAAAAACAGTGTGAACATGCCAGGGCCCTGTCAGAATCTACTACAGTTGTATTAATAAATTGAATGTGATTTAATGTAATAGTGTTTGGATTTCAGTTGTGGCCAGTTTTTAGGTGTAACTGGCATTGCCTGGTCTTCCTACCTAAACCTTGTGGGAGAGGAAAAGCAAAAATGACACTCTTGTCCTCATATGGCAACCTCATATCTAATCTTCCTATCCCAACCCCTTATTCCGCCCTCATATCCTATCCTCATATGGCGTCCTCATATCCCACCCTTATATTCTATCCTTATACCGTGTCCTCATATCCTATCCTCATATCGCGTCCTCATATCCAGTCTTCATATCTCGTCCTCATATCCCATCCTCAAATCCCATCATCATATCGCGTCCACATATCCCGTCCTCATTATCGCGTCCACATATCCCGTCCTCATATCGCGTCCACATATCCCGTCCTCATATCCCGTCCTCATATCCAGTCTTCATATCCCGTCCTCATATTCCATCCTCAAATCCCATCATCATATTGCGTCCACATATCCCGTCCTCATATCGCGTCCACATATCCCGTCCTCATATCGCGTCCTCATATCCAGTCTTCATATCCCGTCCTCATATCCCGTTTCCAAAACGGAGCCTCCAGCTGTTGCAAAACAACAACTCCCAGTATTGCTGGACAGCCATTGACTGTCCAGGCATGCTGGGAGTTTTGCAACAGCTGGAGGCACCCTGTTTGGGAATTACTGGCATAGAATACACCTATGTCCACCCCTATGAAAATCCGTAATTAAGTTCTCGAATGCGCATGGTGCTCTCTCACTTAGGAGCCCTGTTGTATTTCAAGGCAACAGTTTAGGGTCACATATGGGGTATTTCCGTACTCGGGAGGGTTTTTTCTCCTTTCACCCCTTATGAAAGTTGGGGTCTACTCCAGCATGTTATTGTAATAAAATACATTTTTTGCACTAACATGCTGGTGTTGCCCCATACTTTTTATTTTCACAAGCGGTAAATGGAAAAAAAGATCCTTAAATTTCTCCTGAGTACGGAAATACCCCATATGTGGATGTAAAATGCTCTGCGGGTGCACAACAAGGCTCAGGAGTGAGAGTACCATGTACATTTGAGGTGATTTTCACAGGGGTGGCTGATCATTACAGCGGTTCTGACATAAACACAAAAAAAAACCACCCACATGTAACCACATTTTGGAAACTACACCCTCGACTAACAAGGGGTATAGTGAGCCTTAACACCCCACAGATGTTTGAAGAATTTTCGTTAAAGTTGGACGTGTAATGAATTTTTTTTATTTTTTCACTAAAATGGTGGTGTTATCCCACATTTTTCATTTTCACAAGAGGTAATAGGAAAAAAGCCCCCCAAAATGTGTAACCCCATCTCTTCTGAGTATATAAATACCCCATGTGTGGATGTAAAGTGCTCTTCGGGCGCACTACAGCGCTCAGAAGAGAAGAAGGGCCATTGGGCTTTTGGAGAGAGAATTTGGCTGGAATTGAAGGCCATGTGCATTTACAAAGCCCCCATGGTGCCAGAACAGTGGACCCCCCCACATGTGACCCCATTTTGGAAACTAAACCCCTCACGGAATGTAATAAGGGGTGCAGTGAGAATTTACGCCCCACAGGTGTCTGGCAGATTTTTGGAACAGTCGTCCGTAAAAATGAAAAAATTAATTTTTCATTTGCTTAGCCCACTCAGCCCCGCAACACACATGGCCCCTGACTTCCAGTCCAACCAAATTCTCTCTCCAAAAGCCCAATGGTGCTCCTTCTCTTCTGAGCATTGTAGTTCGCCCGCAGAGCACTTTACATCCACCTATTACCCCTTGTGAAAATGAAAAATTTGGGGTTACACCAGCATTTTATTAAAATGTATTTATTTATATTTTTTTATGTCCCAATTTAACAAAAGTTCATCAATCACCTGTGGGTTGTTAAGGCTCACTGCACCCCTTGTTACGTTCCTTGAGGGGTGTAGTTTCCAAAATAGTATGCCATGTGTTTTTTTGTTTTTTTTACTGTTCTGACACCATAGGGGCTTCCTAAATGCGACATACCACCCAGAAACCATTTCAGCAAAATTCGCTCTCCAGAATGCCATTGTAACTCCTTCCCTTCTGAGCCCTCTAGTGCACCCACAGAGCACTTTACATCCACATATGAGGTATTTCCTTACTTGAGAGAAAATTAATTACAATTAAAGTTTTGGGGGCCTTTTTACCTTTTACCCCTTGTAAAAATGACTCCAAAAAGTTCAAACATGTCAACTTTATGATGCAAACATAAAGTAGACATATTGTATATGTGAATCAATACGTAATTTATTTGACATGTGCCTTTTCCTTACAACTAAAAATGCAAAATTTTAAAATTTTTCCTGAAATTTTGGAATTTTTCACCAAGAAATGATGCAAGTATCAACGTAAATTTACCACTAATATAAAGTAGAATATGTCACAAAAGAGTTATTAATGCTTAAAGTGATAGAGGACAGATTTGCAAAAAATGCTCCCGTCCTTAGGGTTATAATGGGCTCTGTCCCCAAGGGGTTAAAGGAGTACTCCACTACTTTACTTCTTATTCCAAAGTCCTGGAGAGAGCTGAAACCTTTCCTGTGCACATTGATGTAATATGTATACCTTGTTGTCTGGTTATACCTGGAGTGCTGCAGTGGACTTGCTTTTGTATCCTTATTGGGACTTGGTCTCTCACAGACTCCCTGAAGCTGCTTATGCTTGGTGGCTTCTACCTTAAGGGTACGTTCAGACGAGTGGATTTACAGCGTATTTTACGCTGCAGATCTGCCGCTGAAGGACTTCTGTATGCTGCCTTTACATGTACCTGCTCGGAGCGACAATACACCGCTATGCACAGACACACTGAAGCGATGTACGAGTCGCCGCGCATTCTCGGTGTACTCGCACACATCGCGGCGGCTCCCCCAGCTCTATGAGCTAGGCCGAGAGCTGCCACAATATGCGAGTATACTGCGCATGAGCGCGGTGATTCGCACATCATAGTATGTCTGCTCGTAGTGCCGTATTGCTGCTCCAAATAGGCGCATGTAAAGGCAGCATACAGACGTCCTTCAGCGGTGGATCCGCAGCTAAATACGTGCAGAAAATCCGCTCGTCTGAACTTACCCTAAATGTGCAACTGCTATTGTTTGTTTTGTATGTATACATATTCATTATTATTTAAGGGAATCTGTCATCAGTGTCACCTCTTGGTAGTTGCCAGAATAAGGAAGATAACAGACAAACAAGACCACGGATCTGGGGCAGGTAATGGTAGGGATTGCACTGATGACAGGTTCCCTTTGAGTCTGTCATGTTGCGCAATTGATACAGCGCCCCTTTGACTCAAAGCTTGAGTCAAAGGGAACAGCCTCAAGCCTGCAACATGAGGAAACAGAAGCCTGACAAATCAAATGCCAGGCATCATTGTCCCTTCTTTGCAACCTGGGGCTGCCACAATGACGCAATGCTGTGGGGCTGGTATACAAATATTTCCAGGGCTGGTGAAGGAGTCCGTGCGGCCTAGCTGCGAGTGGATGAGCCTCTGACGCTGTTTTTCCGGGACCTCAGTTCCGATCTCCACTCATGGGCGACACAGGTGAGGAGGTCGAGGAAGTGCGGAGGGGGGGGGGGGGGGTTCGGTTGGTTTTGGTGTTGGATTGGAATGGATTGGAAGGGGGAATGGCTGGGGGGGTGTATATGTATGTATGCTGTCTGTATATGTATGATGTGTGTATGTGATGTATGATGCGGGGGGGGCAGGTGTATGTATGATATGTGTATGCATGATGTGTGTGTATGTATGATTTGTGCATGTGTGTATGCTGTGTATTTGTAGGATGTGTGTATGTATGATGTGTGTGCAGTATATATATATAATGTCTGTATAAGGCTTCTTTTACACTGCCGCTGCGCTCCGTCATGAATGGCCGTCAAACTGTTTTTTTTTTTTTGCAAGTTTGTCAGCTGTCATTTTGAATGGGGGAAAACATGTGAAGGGATCTACTTAATGGGGGTACCGAACTACTCTTTCCCCATTCCCCATATCTACTTACTCTACTGTGTGAGAATCCAAGGGTTAATTATTACTGTATGGAGCGCTATAGGTGCTTCAAGAGTATGGATCCTACAATGTTTGTTTGGCAGGTTCTGTGGAGATGAACTGTAGATGGAAGAATTGGCATGACAGTCTGGGCCGGATGGAGAAGAAAAAGGAAAAGTGAACGACTCAGATCATAGACGACGTCACCTGATGTAACTGTATGTAATCACTTATATGGTCTGTAGAGGTCACTACTATATGGTCACTGCTGTATGGGGGATATTAGTCTGTGTACAGTGGTTTTATTCTGTATCAGTATGGTAATATTATTCCATCATTATATGGTGGTAATGGTAGTGGTCATATTGTGGCGGTATTATTTGTCCCTTGTATAGTGGTATTATTGGCTATACTGGTCTGTGTATAATGGTTTCATAGGTGATTCTGGTCTGTTTACAGTGGTTATATTTAGTATCAGTATGGTAGTATTATCTCGTCACTATGTGGTGGTAATGATAGTGGTCATGGTGTCATGCAATTATTTGCCCCTTATATAGTGGTGATAATGGTCTCTGTATAGTGCTTTTTATTCATATTATCCCGTCATTATATGGTGGTAATGGTCATAGTCTGTCGATATTATCTGTCCCTTGTATAGTAGTGAAATTTGGGGTAGTAGTCTGCATACGGTAATAGTAGAGGTGTTGATTGGGATATTGGTCTAACATCTTATCCCCTATCCTTTGGGTTAAAAAGGAGTTAAAAAGTTTAAAAAGTTAAAAGTAAAAAAAGTTAAAAAAAACACATTGTATTAAACACATACCGTAATTAAAATACATTACTAATAAAAAACATTAACAAAATTAATTATAAAAAATATATAATTTTTATAATTAAATGGCCCCTTTCTAAATTTTTTATATTGCCCACTAGATTTTTAGTTCTCTGCCTGCCCACATAAATTGATCCCTGTTTAAAAATTTATAAAAATGTTGTTCTAAAAACATAAAGTTCATTAAAAACTATTTTTTCCATCACTACTGTATCTTTTTCTTATTTTTTTTATTTTTTTATGGTTTAATGGTACCCTACGAAATTTAAGAAAAAAAGGTATCTCCATCACTTTTTTGGATCGCTAAAGTCCAAAAAAAAAAAATTAAACTGCCTGCAAAAACGCCAACGTTAAAAGTCACATGGCATTTTTCTTGGCGTTTTTTTCACTTCCATAGACTTCTATGGGAGGAAAACGCCAAGATTTTCTTGGAAAAAAATGCAAAACTCTGAATTTGAGGATATTTTTGAAAACCAGCCCCTGAGCCCAAAGGAGTTCCTGAGAAGTGATGGCATTCACTTGAATGCTATTAGGATGGATTTATGGTCTTTGGCTTTGGAGGACAGCATTGACACTGCGATTCAGGAGTGGCGGGATGAAAGTTTGGAAGGTGTTCCTCATTTTCATCTGTGGCAAGTGAAAGGGTCCTTGGAGGTAGTTGTTTGTTAAAGCTTATTTGAAGCTGGGTAAATAAATGGAGGAATGGTTTTGCCAGCTGTATATGCTACAGTTTGAATGGGCCTCCTGTTGGTTGTTCTGGGTCCCAGGAGTTTGTTGGGGAACATTCGCTGAGTTACATGGATGCCCTTGGGTCAGATGGATGCAGTTAAAGGCAAGAGAATGTTAGTGTATGGGGTTATTAGTAGTATCAATATTTCTATGGTAGAACCCTCCAGGGACCTTTCCTGTCACATGAGGTCAGGTCATCTACATGTAAACTTGTTATTAATGTTTATAAACATAGAAACATAGAATGTGTCGGCAGATAAGAACCATTTGGCCCATCTAGTCTGCCCAATAATCTGAATCCTATCAATAGTCCCTGGCCCTATCTTATATGAAGGATAGCCTTATGCCTATCCCATGCATGTTTAAACTCCTTCACTGTATTTGCAGCTACCACTTCTGCAGGAAGGCTATTCCATGCACCCACTACTCTCTCAGTAAAGTAATACTTCCTGATATTACTTTTAAATCTTTGCCCCTCTAATTTAAAACTATGTCCTCTTGTGGTAGTTTTTCTTCTTTTAAATATTCTCTCCTCCTTTAACGTGTTGATTCCCTTTATGTATTTAAAAGTCTCTATTATATCTCCTCTGTCTCTTCTTTCTTCCAAGCTATACATGTTAAGGTCCTTTAACCTTTCCTGGTAAGTTTTATCCTGAAATCCATGTACTAGTTTAGTAGCTCTTCTCTGAACTCTCTCTAGAGTATCTATATCCTTCTGGAGATACGGCCTCCAGTACTGCACACAATACGCCAAGTGAGGTCTCACCAGTTATATAATATAATGTTATTTAAAGTGTTTATTTATAATTATGTTAAATAAACCGGAGGAGTGGCCCATTTTACATCACACTGGGTGAAAGGGATTTGGAGGCCGGACGGAGTTCTTGGTAAAGGGTTTGGTGAGTTAAAGGGGGAACGTATGTAAAATCCCTTGCAAGTATAGCCCATTGACACCAGAGGGAGTAGGACGTGTTCACAAGTTCAGTGTTCAGTGTTCTTCCTCTTTTACACATTCAGCGTTCCATCATGAAGCTGTTCATACTGATAATCCTGAACCTCTCAGTTTTGCTTTCTATAAGCTTTGCCAACATAAGGATGTATCCCAGATTAACCTACCATGTAAAAGGTAAGTGGAATCTATACATCACACTGCCTAGAGATCCCATTGATGATCATGAGGCTGACACTGTCACTGAAAATACATTGCAAGGCTGTATACAGTTCTATGGCACACGAGAGACCCAGGCTGCTTCACATGTTAATGGGATTTTTATCATTCTGATACAGTCACATCTTTAAAGGATTATCAACAATGTGTTACACTAAGAAAAGCATAGTGACCAGATGGTTGAATGTCACATGGGATTAATGCAACAGATGTAGAGTGATAATATCCTGTACTAGTGAGAACTTGTCTACTGCTCTTACCTGACTCCAAAAGAGGTTCACATAGTCATGAAGGTCAAAGTTACTGTGAAAAAGTGCAAATTTAGTGGGGGAAACATGTCAGAAATGTGTATCACCTGTTACAGCTATGGTTTAAGGGTTTAGTAAGGGTGCGTTCACATGAGCAGATTTACTTTTAAACCTTCAGCATGTTTCCCACTGCAAGTTTGAACGGGGACGGACTCTCTGCGGCAAATTTCGGCAGCGCTGTGTAAAATCTTCCGCAGACCCCTCTGAAATCTGACAACCCGTCCCCTGAAGTCCAACAACCCGGCCGAATACTTGGCTTTTTGGTCTGGAATCGGGTACAATCTTTATTGTTTTTATTTATTTATTTTTGAATTTTTTTTTTTTACAGTTTACTAATCTGTATCTTGTTACGACACTTATATAATAGGTTTCATTTCCCTTAGTATGGGGATTTAGTTTTTTAAAGTTATGTAGTAATGATTGGTTTCTATGGAACTTATGTTTTTCTCCAATATTTCAAAATGGTTGATGGGAAATTTGGCATGTTGTCACAAGAAATATCTCCGTAAAACATATTTACATGTGGTTTTTGCATTTACTTTCAGTTCTCAAAATATGATACCACTGAAATTACATTTTTATTTTCAATATTTTACTTTTTGTACAGGCAAGATACTGCCGTCTTGCCTGAGCAGTTTTTACAGTATTAAGAAAAAAAAGCTTTACAGCAGGACCCATGAAGGCAGTATCCGCCAATGATCAGTAACAGAAAAACTAGATGATACATTCACTTTAAACATGTTAAGGGGTTAAAAAAAGGGTTGTGAGGAAAACATTTTATAATTATAGGCATGCCTTAGACCCCCATTGTAAAAAACAATACAAAAAAATATATATATATATATTTTTTTTACAGTATTCCCCTGTGTAGGAAAGTGCATCAGACTATGCCTTACTAGATGGTATGAATTATGGCATGCCAAAAAATACCGGCCTGACTGGTCACCAGAAATATTGACATACCGTACTTTTATGTGAATTATTTTAGAACTATTGACAAATAAATAAGACTTACCATTGTGTAAGTGGTGAAGGGGAGTTATTTTCTAGGATCAGATGACTTTATTTTTTTAATCCCTTAACGACAATGGACGTAAATGTACGTCATGGTGACGTGGTACTTAACGCACCATGACGTACATTTACGCGCCGTCATGATCGCGAGCACCGGAGCGATGCTCGCGTCATGCGCGGCAGGTCCCGGCTGCTATCACCAGCCAGGCACCCGCCGGTAATGGCGGACATCTGTAATCGCGTGGATGTCCGCCATTAACCCCTCAGATGCTGTGATGGTTACGGATCATGGCATCTGTGGCAGTGTGGTACTTTGAATGGATGATCGGATTGCCCGCAGCGCTGCAGCAGGGATCCGGTCATCCAGCATGGCAGCCGGAGGTCCCCTCACCTGGATCCAGCTGTCTCCCGGGGTCTTCTGCTCTGGTCTGAGATCGAGCAGACCAGAGCAGAAGATCACCAATAATACTGATCAGTGCTATGTCCTATTCATAGCACTGAACAATATTAGCAATCAAATGATTGCTATGAATAGTCCCCTATGGGGACATAAAAAGTGTAAAAAAAAAAAAGTAAAAAAATGTAAAATAAAAAAGGAAAAAAATGTAAAACGTCCGTTTTTCCCATTTTACCCCCAAAAAAGCGTAAAAAAATAATTAATACACATATTTAGTATCGCCGCATGCGTAAAGTCTGAACTATTAAAATATATTGTTAACTATCCTGTACGGTGAACGGCGTAAAGTAAAAAAATGTAATTGCTACTTTTTTGTCACATTTTATTCCAAACAAATTAAATTGCTGCTTTTTTGTCACATTTTATTCCAAAAAAAATGTATAAAAAATTTATAAAAAGAAAAACGTAAGCAAAAGTGGTACTGATAAAAACTACAGATCATGGTGCAAAAAAATGAGCCCTCATATCTCCCCATATATGGAAAAATTTGAAGGTAATAGGTGGTCAAAATTGAGCAATTTCAAACATACAAATTTTGATAAAATGGTTTGAGATTTTTTTTAAGCGGTACAATTATAGAAAAGCAAATAACATGGGTATCATTTTAATCGTATTGACCCACAGAATAAAGAAAACATGTCATTTTTACCGGAAAGTGTACAGCGTGAAAACAAAACGTTCCAAAATTTGCTAAATTGCGGTTTTCTTTTCAATTTTCCCACATAAATAATATGTTTGGTCGCGCCAAACATTTTACGGTAAAATAAGTGATGTAATTACAAAGTACAATTGCTGACGCAAAAAACAAGCCCTCATATGGGTCTGTGGATGGAAATATAAGAGAGTTATGATTTTTAGAAGGCGAGGAGGAAAAAACGAAAATGCGAAAATAAAATTGGTCTGGTCCTTAAGGCCAAAATGGGCCTGGTCCTTAACCCCTTAAGGACGCAGGACGTAAATGTACGTCCTGGTGAGGTGGTACTTAACGCACCAGGACGTACATTTACGTCCTAAGCATAACCGCGGGCATCGGAGCGATGCCCGTGTCATGCGCGGCTGATCCCGGCTGCTGATCGCAGCCAGGGACCCGCCGGCAATGGCCGACGCCCGCGATCTCGCGGGCGTCCGCCATTAACCCCTCAGGTGCCGGGATCAATACAGATCCCGGCATCTGCGGGAGTTCGCGATTTAAATGAACGATCGGATCGCCCGCAGCGCTGCTGCGGGGATCCGATCATTCATAACGCCGCACGGAGGTCCCCTCTCCCTTCTCCGTGCGGCTCCCGGCGTCTCCTGCTCTGGTCTGTGATCGAGCAGACCAGAGCAGGAGATGACCGATAATACTGATCTGTTCTATGTCCTATACATAGAACAGATCAGTATTAGCAATCATGGTATTGCTATGAATAGTCCCCTATGGGGACTATTCAAGTGTAAAAAAAAATGTAAAAAAATGTAAAAGTAAAAGTAAAAAAAAAAGTGAAAAATCCCCTCCCCCAATAAAAAAGTAAAACGTCCGTTTTTTCCTATTTTACCCCCAAAAAGCGTAAAAAACATTTTTTATAGACATATTTGGTATCGCCGCGTGCGTAAATGTCCGAACTATTAAAATAAAATGTTAATGATCCCGTACGGTGAACGGCGTGAACGAAAAAAAATAAAAAAAGTCCAAAATTCCTACTTTTTTAATACATTTTATTAAAAAAAAAATTATAAAAAGTGTATTAAAAGTTTTTTATATGCAAATGTGGTATCAAAAAAAAGTACAGATCATGGCGCAAAAAATGAGCCCCCATACCGCCACTTATACGGAAAAATAAAAAAGTTAGAGGTCATCAAAATAAAGGGATTATAAACGTACTAATTTGGTTAAAAAGTTTGTGATTTTTTTTAAGCGCAACAATAATATAAAAGTATATAATAATGGGTATCATTTTAATCGTATTGACCCTAAGAATAAAGAACACACGTCATTTTTACCATAAATTGTACGGCGTGAAAACAAAACCTTCCAAAATTAGCAAAATTGCGTTTTTCGTTTTAATTTCCCCACAAAAATAGTGTTTTTTGGTTGCGCCATACATTTTATGATATAATGAGTGATGTCATTACAAAGGACAACTGGTCACGCAAACAATAAGCCCTCATACTAGTCTGTGGATGAAAATATAAAAGAGTTATGATTTTTAGAAGGCGAGGAGGAAAAAATGAAAACGTAAAAATTAAATTGTCTGAGTCCTTAAGGCCAAAATGGGCTGAGTCCTTAAGGGGTTAAGGGGTTAAACAAAAAAAAATGTTTTATTTTTTAAATAATCCTGAAATCTTGCAGCTTCCATTCTGCACACTAAAACTAAGCTGAGACTTGCTGTTCTGTATAGACCATTTTTCAGCAGTTCCATTCTCATCAACACAGAAAGGATTACAGTGAGAGGTTACACCATAATACTGGATCCACCACAATTAAAGGGGTACTCCACCCCTAGACATCTTATCCCCTATCCAAAGGATAGGGGATAAGATGCCAGATCGCCGGGGTCCCGCTGCTGGGGACCCCTGGGATCCCCACTACAGCACCGAGCTATCATTACTGCACAGAGCGAGTTCGCACTGTGCGTAATGACGGGCGATACAGGGGCCGGAGCAGCGTGACGTCATGGCTCCGCCCCTCATGACATCACGGCCCGTCCCCTTAATGCAAGTCTATGGCAGGGGGCGTGATGACCACCACGCCCCCTCCCATAGACTTGTATTGACGGGGGCGGGCTGTGATGTCACGAGGGGCGGAGCCGTGATGTAACGATGCTCCGGCCCCTGTATTGCAAACTCGCTCTGCGCAGTAATGATAGCGGGGTGCTGCAGCAGAGATCCCCGGGGTCCCCAGCAGCGGGACCCCGGCGATCTGACATCTTATCCCCTGTCCTTTGGATAGGGGATAAGATGTCTAGGGGCGGAGTACCCCTTTAACAATAGCTTAAGCTCAGCATTTTCCATGTAGAATGACATCTGAAAAGATCTCAGAGAATGCCCAGTAACATTTCTATACTTCTGAATGGGACAGTGTCTATAGTTGTCTATTATCCATGGGTCCTGAAGTAAAGCATTTCTCTAAATGCTGTAAAAACAGCTCAGGTATGGAGCATTTGAGTATGAAATAAATGAATCCTATTAATATAAAGGAGAATGATAATAACTTAAAAACTACAGATCGGGGCGCAAAAAATGAAAGAAAAAAATAAAAAAGTTATAGGAGTCAGAATAGGACAAAATGTATATATATACGCATATATATAATTAACTGTGCAAATGTAGGATGGCCGGTATTTTTTTTAGCAAGAAAGGTGGCAACCCTACATGGAGTACACATATACCGTACATATATGCTAATTTGAGTGTCTATATATTTCTTACAGTGTTCTTTCTGAACTAGATGGTGAATGTAGTGCCAGATAAAAACAAGGACCCCCAGGTGCCCTGTCATGTATCTCCCATAAGTGAAGTTGTTTTCTATGACGTACAGAGCATTACACACCAGCCTGGTACAGTTGGTAGAATAAACAAGGCGAGGAGGCATCTTCTTGTGGGTGCTTTTACACAATGCCGTTTTCTGCAGTTAATGTTTAGGTTTTATGCTGCAGTTTTGAAGCCATAAAACAAAGAAAGAACAGATTCTACTACTTTTTAAATCGACTTCTGGTGAAGAAAGAATGGAAGGAAAAAAGAAAAGAATAGGTATTAGTATCTGTTCTTTATTTTACCTCACAATCATACACAACTGGTTTTGGCTTGTAAACTGCACAGTAAACTGCACTGTATATAAGACCTGTATATAAGACACTGTATATAAGACCGCAGCCTAAGAGGTGTTCATTCAGCACAGGATGTACAGAAGGAAGTGAAAGGTCTCCCAGGGGCCACAGTCAAAAGATAAAATATAATTGGCAAATATTGGGGGAGATTTATCATCTCTGCAGTAGTTTAGACATAAAAATTTGCAGTTATGGTCTAGCGTGCAATAAATTTATCAAAAGCTGCACGCTGTTTCATTAATTTGAAGCACAAACTTCCCATCACCTATTTAGATTGAATTACAGCCTAGGTCAACATGGTCTGAGGTTTCAGCTTAGTTTGTATCAATGCAACTTTTTTGTGACTTTTCAAGTCTCAGTTGATAAATGAATGACCACTGTATTTTGTGCCCTATTATAGACCACTATGCTTGTTGAGAAGAGAAAAGCTCTCAACCAAAAGTCACATAAAAGTCTCAACGAAACTGACTGAGACTTTTTGGCAGACAAATTTAGACCATTTCAAACGGTTTAAACAGTTCGAAAAATCTCCCTCATTGGCCTCATTTACTAAGCTGAAACCGACCAGTTTTTGTCTGGTTATTTTGGCGCAGAGTGTCTGAGACATGTCTGCGCCAGTCTGCACCAGTGTGCGCCTGGAAAATCCGACAAACCCGACATTGCACTGTGAAAAGCCAAAACGGGGCATGGTCTGCCGCAAAGGGTGCGGTCGGTCTAAAAAGGGGCGTGGTTTCACAACCTGACCGATTTACTATTGAATGCACAGTAAATCCTGTGGATAAATGGCTGGAAATATCGACCTAGAAAAAGCTGGTCTGAAAATGTTCCCGACTTTTCCCAATAGTAAATAGAGAGGAATCCTGCAAGTCTGAAACAACTTTTCCCACTAGTAAAAACCCGAAACTCTTAGTAAATGAGGCCCATTGTCTTGGCTGCAACTCCAAATAGTGAAGCTTATCATGTGGTGCAAATTGGAAATGACAACATTAAAAAAAATCTCTACCTGGAAATACAATGTGTATGTTTTTCTAGGTTTTGCTGGACTGTAGTCAGAAAAGCTAGACACTTTGGATTTGATGTATCAAGACCTGTGCTCTTGGACAATTGGTGACTTTTTTGGTTTGGGGTGTCTTACATTTGTGTGCTGCATGTAACATGCCATTTTCACAGGCACAGATACCTTTCTGTGCACAGTGCACCAGTGAGAGTGTTTTTAATAAGTTTTGCACATGGTTTCACTGGCATGAGGGGTACTCGGGTGGAAACCATTTTTTTTATTTTTTTTTTTAGGTTTTTATAAGTCAACTGGTGCCAGAAAGTTAAACAGATTTGTAAATTACTTCTATTAAAAAATCTTCACCCTGCCTGTACTTTTTAGCAGCTGTTTGCTACAGAGGAAATTCTATTCTTTTTCAATTTCTTTTTTGTCTTGTCCACAGTGCTCTCTGCTGACACCCGATGCCTGTATCAGGAACTGTCCAGAGCAGCATAGGTTTGCTATGGGGATTTTCTCCTGCTCTGGACAGTTCCTGATACGGACATCAGGTGTCAGCAGAGAGCACTGTGGACAAGACAAAAAAGAAATTAAAAAAGAACAGAATTTCCTCTGTAGCATACAGCTGCTAAATAGAACAGGAAGGGTAAAGATTTTTTAATAGAAGTAATTTACAAATCTGTTTAACTTTCTGGCACCAGTTCATAAAAAAAATAAAAAAAGTTTTCCACCAGAGTACCCCTTTAACTCCTTAGGGACGCAGCCCATTATAACCCTAAGGACGGGAGCATTTTTTTGCAATTCTGACCACTGTCACTTTAAGCATTAATAACTCTGGGATGCTTTTACTTTTCATTCTGATTCCGAGATTGTTTTTTCGTGACATATTCTACTTTATGTTAGTGGTAAATTTTTGCCGATACTTGCATCATTTCTTTGTGAAAAATTCCAAAATTTTATGAAAAAAATGAAAATTTAGCATTTTTCTAACTTTGAAGCTCTCTGCTTGTAAGGAAAATGAATATTTTGAAGTGGATTTGAAGGGTCTTCATATTAGAAATACCCCACAAATGACCCCATTATAAAAACTGCACCCCTCAAAGTATTCAAAATGACATTCAGTCAGCGTTTTAACCCTTTAGGTGTTTCACAGGAATAGCAGCAAAGTGAAGGAAAAAATTCGAAATCTTCATTTTTCATTCACACTCGCATGTTCTTGTAGACCCAGTTTTAGAAATTTTACAAGGGGTAGTAGGAGAAAAAGCTCCCCAAAATTTGTAACCTAATTTCTCTTGAGTAAGAAAATACCTCATATGTGTATGTCACTTGTTCGGCGGGCGCAGTAGAGGGCTCAGAAGGGAAGGAGTGACAATGGGATTTTGGAGAGTGAATTTTGCTGAAATGGTTTTTGGGGGGCATGTCACATTTAGGAAGCCCCTATGGTGCCAGAACAGCAAAAAAAACACATGGCATACTATTTTGGAAACTACACCCCTCAAGGCACGTTACAAGGGGTTCGGTGAGCCTTAACACCCCACAGGTGTTTGACGACTTTTCATTAAATTCGGATGTGTAAATGAAAAAAAAAATTTTTCACTAAAGTGCAGTTTTTCCCCCCAAATTTACCATTTCTACAAAGGGTAATGGGAGAAAAATCCCCCCAAAACTTGTAACACAATTTCTCCCGAGTACAGAGATACCCCATATGTGGCCCAAAACGGTTGCCTTGAAATACGACAGGGCTCTGAAGTGAGAGAGCGCCATGCGCATTTGAGGCCTGATTAAGGAATTTGCAATAGTGGTGGACCCGGTTACAAGGACGGGGCTTGTCTCCACCAAAACCCTACAGCAGTGTTTCCCAAACAGGGTGCCTCCAGCTATTGCAAGACTCCCAGCCTTCCAGGACAGTCTATGGCTGTCCGGCAACACTGGGAGTTGTGGTTTTGCAACAGCTGGAGGCGCCGTTTAGGAAACACTGCCGTATGACATGTTTTTCATTTTTATTTGGGGGGGGGGGGGCGATGTGTAAGGGGGTGTATGTGTAGTGTTTTACTTTTTATTATTTGTTAGTGTAGTGTAGTGTTTTTAGGGTACATTCACACAGGCGGGGATTCACAGTAAGTTTTCTTGAAGGAAACCCACTGTAAACCTGCTCGTGTGAATGTACCCTGTACATTCACATGGGGGGGGGGGGGGGCGCCCCAAACCTTCAGCTGTGGCAAAATGACAATTCCCAGACAGACCGTACATGCTGGGAGTTGTAGTTTTACAACAGCTGTAGGTACACTGGTGGGGAACCACTGAGTTAGAAAACAGACTCTAGCTCAGTGATTCCAACCCATGTGCCTCCAGCTGTTGCAAGACTACAACTCCCAGAATGTACAGTCAGTGCACTCTGGGAGTTGTAGTTTTGCAACAGCTGGAGGCACACGGGTTGGAATCACTGAGTTAGAAAACAGACTCTAGCTCAGTGATTCCAACCCATGTGCCTCCAGCTGCCACCTCGCTCCTATGCTTTAGGCTGGTCGGAGCTGTCTCTGATCATGCTTATTTTGCCGGGAGATCGGGTCAGCAGTGACTCGATTTGCCCGGATCGCGGCAAATCGCAGGTCTGAATTGACCTGCGATTTGCTGCGATCACTGACATGGGGGGGGGTCTCAGGACCCTCCTAGGCATTGTTACAGGATGTCTGCTGATAGATATCAGCAGACATCCCGGTCTGATCACCGCCCGGCGAGCGGCAGTGATCGGAAATACGTAGGGCGTATGGATACGCCCTCCGTCCTTAAGTGACGGGATGCAAGGGCGTATGCATACGCCCTCCGTCCCCAAGGAGTTAAGGCCACTCCACCCACACTCTGTTAGCCATACCATGGTGTTAGTAGATAGATAGTGACGCATAGCATCACTACTTATCTCTGTCTGCTGTACTGTATACAGTGGTGGGTACCCGGGTAATAAAGGGAGGTTAGTGAGAGTCCTTTTGCCGGCTAGCACTAAGCCCCAGCTTAGTAATGGACACTCCCACACCCCTTGCTAGCTATTTTATTAAAAAAAAAAAAAAAAAAAAAACAATACTAGTCATTGTCGTAGTCCACCAAATTTAGCATAATCCTCTGCATACTGGTATCTGGAAGACCCAAAAAAAAGAGAACACTATGGAGAGTGCCTAAAATGTACTAAAAATGTTTTGGTGTTTTCTTTATTTCTGATGGCAGGCTGTGTTCACACATTGGCCCTCATTTACTAACAGCATTCTGACTCTTTTTGTCGGGTTGTGCACCTAAATTCTGTGTAAATTCTGAATGTGCGACAGAAAAAAACAGACAGAATCAGAAGCACACAAAGTGAAAAAAAAACTACAAAATGGGCATGGTTTTCGGGAAAAGAGGTGTGTTCCCTACATTTCACCCAAAATCACTCGTCTTTTCTGAAAACCACTCTGAAAGTCATGTGAATTTTCTGGTAAGAAAACCCTACACTTTAAAGCATGTATAAAGTTTCCGAAAGTGGAGTAAATTAGTAAATACCATGGAAAAAAAACTGCAAAAAATACAACAAAACCTACACTCCCCTCTTAGTAAATCAGGGCCATTATGTTTTAAAATTTAGCGTGGAGTGTTTGGACGCACAACATTGTACCCAAAACTCCCTGATGATAACCCACTTTGTATGTTATAAAGAACTAAATCTTCATAGCCTGGGGGTAAGAACCTTTAAAACAGGAAAGTGTCATTAGAAAATGTTCTATTATCTAAATCTACATTTATTTATTTTTTTCTTCAAGATTCTGTTTTTAGTAAGTATATTATAATGTAATTAATAAAATCTTGCTGTTTTTCTAATAGTGTAGAAATTGCTTTCCAGCATTGTCCTTCTTATCATCACAGACAGGATTACAATGAAATGTGACACCCGTTTCTAGGTAACACAGGATAAGGCTGATGTATCTGACTCTGATCAATAACAAAAAAACTAGATCATACATTAACTTTAAATATTTTAAAGGCTCATTGGTCAGTAAACCTGTAAGTTATGAACCCAGTGAACATCACATGACCTCTAAGGTCCTTGTACATTTTATACATCACAACTGTACATCATGTGACCACTAAGGTCCTGTACATATATTTTCTATACATTAAATAAATATTATCACACTTTACATGAGGCGACCAAGGGTAAGCCCTACAGGAGAGCCCTATATGAATGGAGGGACTCTAGCTGAGGGGACTTTAGACAAGGGACAGGACAAGTTCTTGTACCGGGACATCACAAACCCCCTTACTTGATATAAGTCGTCCTCGACGTATGTCCCCTAGGATAGAGGAACGGAATGACCATAGGGC
The DNA here is from genome assembly GCF_029499605.1 of Hyla sarda. Lineage (NCBI taxonomy): Eukaryota > Metazoa > Chordata > Amphibia > Anura > Hylidae > Hyla > Hyla sarda. The sequence continues at coordinate 171,631,195 of NC_079192.1, forward strand.
TGAATGCAATTCTGAGCATTAATACAAATGTCCATATTCAGGCTGTAGATGAATAACGGTATAGAGTCTTTGTGCATAGTGAAATGTCCACACAAGCTTCAAAATTTACATGCAAACAACTTATAAACAAGATACAATACTATATAAAGATAAATAATACTAGTACTGTTTCACGAAAAGGATTATATTATCCTCGGATTTTTTCTTTCTTTTTTTTTTTTTAACACATAAGACTATGCATTGCTGACTATGCATGACATTAACCCCTTAAGGACCTGGGGTTTTTCCATTTTTGCATTTTCGTTTTTTCCTCCTTACCTTTAAAAAATCATAACCCTTTCAATTTTGAACCTAAAAATCCATATGATGGCTTATTTTTTGCGCCACCAATTCTACTTTGTGATGATGTCAGTAATTTTACCCAAAAATCTACATCGAAATGGAAAAAAAAAATCATTGTGAGACAAAATTGAAAAAAAAACTAAACGCCATTTTGTAACTTATACTAGTCCTGTTTCACGAACAGGATTATATTATCCTGGGATTTTTTCTTTCCTATTTTTTTTAGTTTAACACATAAGACTATGCATTGCTGACTATGCAGGACATTAAGGATAATGGACTTTTGACTGACAGATTTTTGACTGTTTAATCTCTGACGATTAAGTATGTATAATAACGGTGATGCTTCTACACACTTTAACAGGTCTCACTATTTTTTTCTTTGACAGATAGCAAATATTATACCAAATATTTATTATACCACATATTTATTTTCTAGAGTTATACACTGGTTGCGGATTGGGTTGCCTGAGGCTTTCTGCCCAATGCCTTAGCTGCTAGGGTCTATAGGTATTACACACTTACCCCTAGAACTCTGGTCTAGATAACAATTAACACAATGTTACCTTTCTGGATATGTGTATTATTGGTTAGCTACAGGAGCACCTTCTGGCCAGGAAGAGCATCCTGAACACGTAAAAGACAAAAGAACATGTAAGTGCATAACATTAGCGCATAACAGTGGTACGGACTGAGGTAGAGCATGTTACAGTCCCTAAGGCTCAAGTTTTTGTTTTTGTGAGATATATATATATTTCTTTTAAGTTATGTGTACTGGATTCTATGAAAGTACACTAGTGGAGTTTATGTAATGTACCATGTGTACACTGTAGTGAATTAATAAAGTCAGTCTTGATATCTAATGGGAATATTTCCTTGGGTCGACCTTTGAGACCGACGCAACACCACCTTTTGGGTTTCAGGAGTATTCTCTTCTGTTAGAACTCTTGTGACTTCAGTCCCAGAGGGACCAGCTTGAGGGCTGGAGGCAGGAGTTGTACTCAACTCTGGACTGAGTGAACTCATAGGGATCGGTAAGATTGGTTCTGGCCTTACTGGAGTTGCCACGGGAGACAGGCTCACAGCAGGTGAGGAAACCAGAGACGGCTGTGCTGGAACTGGATAGGGCTTTGCACAGAACACCGCAGGCTGGTTAGATGAGAACATCGGAACGTCCATCGATGGATGGATTCCTTCTCCCGGGACATATTCCTTCACGGGTCTAGCAGCTGTGGGAGCAGGAAGAGGAGGTTCTGGTAGGTCCTCTCTGAGGCACAATTTGATCCTGTTCCGATGAACCACCTGCGGTTCAAATCCAGTCTTCTGGACCTCGTAAACATCTGAGTCCGTGTATGGTATGGCAGTTATGGTATAAGGTTCCATCTCCAGGATAGAATCCAACTTGTGAGTTCTGGGGAACTTCCTTAGCCAAACCCTGTCTCCCAGTTGTAACAGTTTAGCAGATGCGTGGTGGTTGTAGTCTCTCTGCTGAGGTTCTTGGGCCTCGCCCATTCTTCCCAACAATCTCCTTAGCTTCCTGAATTCTCCTTTGATGTTCAGAGACCCAGTCTTGCGAGGCTTGTGGAGAGTTGTTGAAGGGTGCTTGTAACCCAAAGGCTCGGTCCTTGGGAAGTTGCCCATGCCTTCCCATCATTAGAAAGAAGGGAGTGTACCCTGTGGAGCAGTGGATGGTGTTGTTGTATCATGGTGCTGTTGTATCAGGCAAGATGCAGGGGCTGGATGCAGTTGGAATAGAACATCTGCGCAGCTGTCTTCGCCGTGAGGTCTTTGACTGGCACTAACACTACCCACTTGGAATAGTGGTCTGCCATGGTAAGGGCGTAGGTGTAACCAGACCTGGTAGGGGACAACTTCACATGATCCAAGGCAACCAGCTGATTGGGCCTTTCAGTTTGGATGGGATGAAGGGGTGCTCTCGCATCCTTGCGGAGATTCTTGGTGACGTTGCAAACTGTACATTCACCGCACCACTTTTCAATGTCTCCTCGCATCCCTACACAATAGAACCTCTGTCTGATGGTGGCTTCAGTTCTGTGACTCCCAAAGTGTCCCGACTGATCATGATAGGCATTTAGGACCATGGCAGCATCTCTTCTAGGGATCACGATCTGATGGAGTCGTTCACCAGAGACTGGATCCAACGAGTTCCTGTACAGCAGTCCTTTGTGGATAAACAGTCGGTTTCTTTGGCGCCACAACCTTTTCAATTCATAGTCACATTGTGACCGGCGTAGACGGGTTGGTACCTTTTTCAGGAGTAGGTAGTCCAACAGACCCTCCATGACTCGACTTTCGTCCTGTAGTGCCTTCCATGTATAGAGGTCTTCAGGAACCTTTGTAGAACCAGGTTCACCGTCATCCCGTGTAGTCAGGACATTCTGACTTAGAACCTCTGATAGAATGGGGGCATCTCCACGTCTTCCCACTCGTCCTCAACGGGTGGCTCTTTGCCAGGGGCCATATGGCATAGCACATCAGCGTTCACGTTAGACTTGCCACTTCGGTATTTAATGTTGAAGTCGTAGTTGGCCAGTCTGGAGGCCCAACACTGCTCAATGGCTCCCAATTTTGCAGTGTTCAAATGTGCCAAAGGGTTGTTGTCGGTGTACACAGTGAAAGGGGTGGCCGCTCCAGCTTGAAGGAACTGTAGTTGGAGTCGTTCTTCTCTGCCCCTTGCAGGTGTCTGCTGGCATAGGCTATCACCCATTCTTTACCGTCTTGTACTTGGGACAGAACAGCTCCCAGGCCTTTGAAGCTAGCATCTGTGTACAACCTGAAGGGCTGGCCATAGTCAGGATACGCCAGGATAGGCGGCTCGGTGAGTAGGTACTTTAAAGCCCGGAATGCCGTTTCCTGTTCTTCACCCCACTGAATCGGAAGTCTTCCATTATAATTCTCCTTCGCATGATGCTGGAGAAGGGCTGTAAGGGGTCCAGCAATTTGGGCGAAGTGAGGGATGAAGCGCCGGTAGTAGCCAGCAAATCCCAGGAAGCTTCTGATGTCCCGAACTGTGCGTGGGGTAGGCCAATCCTTGAGAACACTCACTTTTTCTGGGTCCGGCTTGACACCTTCTGCGCTGACCACATGACGGAGATAAGGAACTCGTGGCTTCAGTAGATGGCACTTAGAGGGTTTGATCTTCAATCCATGTTGGATTAGGACTTGAAACACCTCCTTCAAGTGGTCCAGATGTTCCTGGTAAGTCTTGGAGTAGACAATGACATCGTCCAGATATGGTAACACACTCTGGAAATTAAGGAGTCCTAGGCATCGTTCCATTAGGCGTTGAAAGGTGGCAGGGGCGTTGCATAGCCCAAAGGGCATACTTTTGAATTCGAAGAGCCCCATCGGTGTCACAAACGCTGTTTTCAGATGATCCTCTTCTGCCATCGGCACTTGCCAATATCCACTGGTCAAGTCTAGAGTAGAGAAGTAGGCAGCAGATCCTAGGGCAGTCAGGGATTCTTCAATCCGAGGCAGAGGGTAGGCATCTTTGTTGGTGACGTTATTCAGCTTCCGGTAATCCACACAGAAGCAAATGGTCCCATCTTTCTTCTTGACGAGGACCAAGGGAGCGGCCCAAGGACTTTGGCTCTCCCAGATTACGTCAGGTAATTCTGGGTGGACATATCTCTTGACTAGGTGGACTAGACCTGCTCATCAGTTCTTTAACGGCCTTAGTTAACTGATCAATGTCCTGTTGTACACTCTCAATGTCCTGTCGTGTACCGGGACACCACAAGTTCATACAACAGAAGTCAGTATTTGCAGTGGGCAGTATATTTCTATTACAAACTGAACAATGATTTAGCCTTAAAAGGTTAAACTGTCTCACTATTGAAATAAATACTGCAATAGGATATCCTGCTATACAACTCATCATGTATGGACTGCAAATTACACCTCACCTGGTGTAGACAGATGTTCTTTTTATGTTCCATCCTGTGTTTAGTGATTCAGGATCCCACGGGAAATCATTGTGACATTCCCCATCACATAGCTCCTGATTTACTAAGAGTGGAATGTAGGTTTCTTTGTGGGTTTTAATTCCCTACAATTTATTTTCCACAGTATTTACTAAGGTTTCCCTACATTTTCCACTTTCCCTACACTTTGCTTTTTTTTTTTACACATGCTCTGATCTGGTTTTCCTCAGCTCAAATCCACCACATTTTATGAGGAAACCTTAGTAAATATGTTGGGTTTTTGTCAAAATGTCGGGAACACGCCCCTTTTTGGAGACCACACCCCTTTTCCTGGCAACCATGCCCCTTTTTCGGATTTTCTTAGCAAAATGGAGAGTTAGTAGGGTTTTTTTCAATTCTGGCACAAATTCTGGTGCAAAATCTGGCGCAGACAGAATTTCTGGCGCAATGCAACAGAACCTGGTGCACAACCTGACTAAACATGTTGGGTTTGCAATAGTAAATGAGGGCCATAGAGTATAATAGAGTTCATTTCTACTGGACATATATATCTATGATATATGGTACTTAACAGCATGGTATAGCACTATGGTTAAAAAATAAATGGATGTGCTTAGCTTCAATAATAGAAACATAGAATGTGTTGGCAGATAAAAACCATTTAACCCACATAGTTTTCCCAAAATTCAGAATACAATGAATATATTCAGAATATATTTAAAGGGGTTATCCACCATAAGGTGATTTTAGTACGTACCTGGCAGACAGTAATGGACATGCTTAGGAAGGATCTGCACTTGTCTTGGGGCTAAATGGCTATGTTGTGAAATTACCATAACACTGTGGCTAGCTGTTTGTGAACTGGTATTTCCCACAATTCCATCTTCCTCCCTCCCACATATCAGCCACCCCACCCATTGAAACATAAATGAGCTACATCCATTCAAATCAGTGTGGTTTTAAATCAGGGTGCCTACAGCTGTTGCAGATTGATCTCTCTCCCACCAAGCGATCACTCTACCTATTGAAGCAGACAAGCTCACTGTCATCAGCTGACTAGTGAGTCAGGTCTTGGCCGCATTGCAACCTGGGAAAAATCTGAGACAACAGTCATTTTGTATGCGGTTAAAAATAAATATTGGGGTGAAAATCACAGAAGAATTGTGAGAAAACCATCACAAACTGGTACAGACACTATATTATGAACTACACTAACTTTACAGCCCCTGTAGCATAGTCAAATAAAAAAAAATCCTGGAATACCCCTTTAAATATATTATCCCCCCCCCCTTACTATGTTGATTCCCTTTTTGCATTAAAAAGTTTCTATGATATCCCCTCTGCCTCATGTTTCTTCCAAGCTATACACTCTTAGGGCTTTCACCTCTCCTGGTGAGTTTTATCCTACAGTTCATGTACTAGTTTAGTAGCTCTTCTCCGAACTCTCTCCAAAACATCTATACTGTTCCAAAAAATAAAGGGAACCCTTAACCCCTTAAAGGGGTATTCCGCCCCTAGACATTTTATCCCCTATCCAAAGGATAGGGGATAAGATGTCAGATCGCCACGGTCCCGCTGCTGGGGACCCCCGGGATCCCTGCTGCGACACCGCGCTATCATTACAGCACAGAGCGAGTTCGCTCTGTGCGTAATGACGGGCGATACAGGGGACGGAGCCGCGTGACGTCATGGCGCCGCCCCTCGTGACATCACGGCCCGTCCCCTTAATGCAAGTCTATGGGAGGGGGCATGATGACCGCCACGCCCCCTCCCATACACTTGTATTGAAAGGGGCGGGCCGTGACATCACAAGGGGCGGAGCCGTGATGTAACGATGCTCCGGCCCCTGTACCGCCCATCATTACGTGCAGAGCGAACTCGCTCTGTGCTGTAATGATAGCGCGGTGCCGCAGCGGGGATCCCAGGGGTTCCAGCAGCGGGACCGCGGCGATCTGACATCTTTTCCCCTATCCTTTGGATAGGGGATAAAATGTCTAGGGGCGGAATACCCCTTTAAGGACCACGGGTTTTTCCGTTTTTACACTTTCATTTTTTCCTCCTCACCTTTTAAAAATCATAACCCTTTCAATTTTGCACCTAAAAATCCATATGATGGCTTAATTTTTGCGCCACCAATTCTACTTTGCAGTGACATCAGTAATTTTACCCAAAAATCTACGGAGAAACGGAAAAAATAATAATTGTGCAACGAAATTGAAGAAAAAACGCCATTTTGTGACTTTTGGGGGCTTGCGTTTCTACGCAGTACATTTTCGGTAAAAATTACACCTTATCTTTATTTTGTAGGTCCATACGATTAAAATGATACCCTACTTATATAGGTTTGATTTTGTTGTACTTCTGTAAAAAAATCATAACTACATGCAGAAAAATGTATACGTTTAAAATTGTCATCTTCTGACCTCTATAACTTTTTTATTTTTCCGCATATGGGGCGGTGTGAGGGCTAATTTTTTGCACCGGTATCATTTTTGTATTGATCGGACTTTTTGATCGCTTTTTATTCATTATTTCATGATATGAAAAGCGACCAAAAATACGTTATTTTGGACTTTGGAATTTTTTTGCGCGTACACCATTGACCGTGCGGTTTAATTAATGATATATTTTTATAGTTCGGACCTTTATGCACGCAGCGATACCACATATGTTTATATTTATTTTTATTTACATGGTGGTTTTTTTTTATGGGAAAAGTGGGGTGATTTGAACTTTTATTAAGAAAAGGGTTAAATCACATTTATTAACTTTTTTTTAACCCTTTTTTTTGCAGTGTTATAGCTCCCATGGGGACCTATAACACTGCACATACTGATTGCCAGCACTGTTCACTGCAAAGCCATAGCTTTGCAATGATCAGCGTTATCGGCGGTCGATTGCTGAAGCCTGAATCTCAGGCTTGGAGCAATCAATCGCCAAGGGGACACGCCGGAGGCAGGTAAGAGGACCTCAGCTCGTGTCCTAGCTGATCGGGACACCGCATTTTCACTGCGGTAGTCCCGATCAGCCCCGCTGAGCAGCCGGGCAGCTTTCACTTTCGGTTTAGATGCGGCGTTTAACTTTGAACGCCACGTCTAAAGGGTTAATAGAGCGTGGCACCACGATCGCTGCCGCGCGCTATTAGCCCCGGGTCCCGGCATCAGACACATGCCGGGACCGACCCGATATGACGCGAGGTCACCGCGTGACCCCGCGTTATATTGCGGGAGCTGGCCAAGGACGTAAATATACATCCTTGGTCGTTAAGGGGTTAAACAACACAATGTAACTCCAGGTCAATCACACTTTTGTGAAATCACACTGTCTACTCAGGAAGCAACACTGATTGACAATCAATTTCACACACTGTTGTGCAAATGGAACAGACAACAGGTGGAAATAATAGGCAATTAGCAAGACAACCCAATAAAGGAGTGGTTCTTCAGGTGGTGACCACAAACCACTTCTCAGTTCCTATGCTTCCTGGCTGATGTTTTGGTCACTTTTGAATGCTGACGGGGCTTTCACTTTAGTGGTAGCATGAAACGGAGTCTACAACCAACACAAGTGGCTCAGGTAGTGAGGCTCATCCAGAATAGCACATCAATGCGAGCTGTGGCAAGAAGGTTTGCTGTGTCTGTCAGCGTAGTGTCTAGAGCATGGAGGCGCTACCAGGACACAGGCCAGTACATCAGGAGATATGAAGGAGGCCATAGGAGGGCAACAACCCAGCAGCAGGACTGCTACCTCTGCCTTTGTACAAGGAGGAGCAGGAGGAGCACTGCCAGAGCCCTGAAAAATTACCTCCAGCAGGCCACAAATTTGCATGTGTCCACTCAAACGGTCAGAAACAGACTTCATGAGGGTGGTATGAGGGCCTGACGTCCACAGGTGGGGGTTGTGCTTACAGCCCAACACTGTGCAGGACGTTTAGCATTTGCCAGAGAACACCAAGATTGGCAAATTCACCACTGGCGCCCTGTGCTCTTCACAGATGAAAGCAGGTTCACACTGAGCACATGTGAAAGATGTGACAGAGTCTGGAGACGCCGTGGAGAACGTTCTGCTGCCTGCAACATCCTCCAACATGACCGGTTTGGTGGTGGGTCAGTAATGGTGTGGGATGGCATTTCTTTGGGGAGTCTCACAGCCCTCCGTGTGCTTGCCAGAGGTAGCCTGACTGCCATTAGGTACCGAGATGAGATCCTCAGACCCCTTATAAGACCATATGCTGGTGCGGTTGGCCCTGGGTTCCTCCTAATGCAAGACAATGCTTGACTCCGTGGTTGACAATGCCAATTTTTAGGATTAAAACATTAGTTTTTAAGAAGATCAGTGGCAGTAGTTATTTACAATGCCAACAATCCTATATTTGTACAAAGTAATAAAATATGCTATTTTAGCTGTTAAATTTTAGCTCTATAATATAGAAAAGAATTGGCGATTTTCCTAGCCATGGTGCAGGAAAATGTAGATTTTTTTAAAGACAAGAGATGAGTATTATGCAAATGACTTTCTTTTACTACTGACAGCAGCAACCAATCATATAACAGAAAAAGAGAAAAATGTATGCATATGCAAATGAAGGATAGAACGTTATCCAATCAACAGGTAGCATAGTCCATAAAACTGCTGGTATCAACTGTGACATTCTCTTTCTTGATGCGAACTTTGTCCTTGGAGAAAAACTGGAATAACATTAAGGGCTGGAAACATACTGAAGAAGTCATAGAATAAAACTCCAGAATTTAGGCTGCAAAATATTAAAAATAGGGATGGGTTATAAGGGAGGGATAATACTTGTCTCTTGTCTTTTATAAAATCTATATTTTCCTGCACCAAGGCTAGGAAAATCCCCAATTTTATAACAAGACAAGAGACTCCTATTATGCCATTTCAAAGCTAAAACAAAGATTATAAAAATGAAATGTATATATGACATATAAGAAAAAACAATACATGCTATAATTAAATAATAACCGTAGATACATGAGGTTCTGGTCTAAAATAGAAATCATGAAAAGTAGACTCAGAAGACCAATCTGCAGCCTTGATATCAGATAGAGCACCCGAAGATTGAAAAACTGTAGTAGACATAGCGCCCCTAGTGGAATGAGCGGCAAAAATAGAAGTATCTATGCCTGTTAAAGACATAGCGTATTTGACTCATCTGGCTAGAGTGGGGGAAGAAACTGGAAGATGTGGTTTAACATAAGATATGACAGATTGAGAAGAGGAAGGAAGACGAAAGGGAGATGTTGTTAGTTCGTATGTTCTTAAGCAACAAACAACGCAAAGAAGTTTATTATGAGGGAAAGAAGGATAAAATACTTTATATAAACTAGTCTTGGTGCATCTGAAAATAGAAAATTGTCCACCATGAGGAGAAAAAGTACGATGAGTAATATCTAGGGCTTCAACATCTGAGATTTTTTTTTAAAGAAATTAACATAAAAGAACTGCAAGTTTGACAGATTAGTGTTTTAAAGATCATCATTATCTGGCCAAGAGGATAAGAGATTAAAGGGGTTATCCAGGAAAAAACTTTTATATATATATATATATATATATATATATATATATATATATATATATCTCAACTGGCTCCAGAAAGTTAAACAGATTTGTAAATTAGAATAAAGTATAATCACTCCTCAAAGATTTCACCTACAAAGGTGCATAATTATACTTCAAGAATTCCAGAAAAGTGTTCTATATTTATAAATGTATTTTACATAAAACAACAATATAAAATATCCTGGCACTAAATGTAGGAATATACCACCACTGGGCCCTAGTGGGGGTATTCACACAATATCTGCAATTAGAACATTAATAATGATAAAAAATACAAAAAATAGCATCAATCCAATAATCCGGCAACCTGATGGTTCAGAGGCTTACAGTTCAGTGTACCTGCAAACAATAGATGGTATGTCCAAATGAAATTTGGTATAGATAAATATGTGGTCCGGTCTCAGCTGAATGATTGCTGTATTCCAATATATAACAAAATACCTGTCTGTGCATCAAACTGTCATTGATTTCAACAAATGTACCATGTTTCCCCGAAAATAGTACCTACCGCGAAAATAGGCCCTAGCTTGATTATCGGGGTGGGCTGCAATATAAGCCCTACCCCGAAAATAAGACCTAGACCAGTGGTCTCCAACCTGCGGACCTCCAGATGTTGCAAATGTTTGCAACATCTGGAGGTCCACAGGTTGAAGACCACTGACCTAGACAATGTCCGGGCTGCAAATGTTAAAAAACAAACTTTAACTTACTTTCGTCCTCCGTTCCCCCGTTGCTAAGGAACCGGCCTCCCTGTCCTCCGCTGTTCTTGCTGCAGTCCTGGGGATGGGAACGTCACAAAGCCTTCAGCCTATCACCGGCCGCAGCGATGTCCCGCCTCGGCCGATGATAGGCTGAGCCAACTGTCATGTAAGAAGCCGGCCGGCTTCTTACATGACAGTCGGCTCAGCCTATCATCGGCCGAGGCGGGACATCGCTGCGGCCGGTGATAGGCTGAAGGCTCTGTGACGTCCCAACACCAGGAAGCAGCTAGAACAGAGGAGGGAACATGAGGCTGGTGCCTTAGCAACGGGGGACGTTGGGGGGGCAGAACTGCGCCCATCACATGTTGATAATGGGGGGTTTAAAATAGGCCTGAAAATAGGCCCTAGTGTGTTTTTTGTGGCTAAATTTAATATAAGACCCGGTCCTATTTTCAGAGAAACATGGTATCACTGACGTTAATGTTGCGGTCTCACCAAATCCCGGGTCTGCCAGATGAATGCTGCTGTGATGGTTTGCTGTAGTTGTGCAGGCAGCGATGTTAGGGCTGTCGCTGTTTCAGGGGTGCGCTTGGCGTAGCACGTTTGTGTACTAGCTGTACTCCCCTTCTGCGGTAGACCAGCAGGTGCAGTGTTGGTATATCGGAGTGTCCCTCGTGGTGGATGAAATCCTGGCGGGGATAGTTCGCTCTCAGCAGGTCAGTGAGACAGTTCCAAGACTCGGTCCGGACCAATGATGCAAGAGGCAGGTATCCAAGTTGATTTATCTGAACCTGCAAATGCCGCTGTGCCTTGTACACATAAGGTTTAAGTCCAAGTGATGCTATAGTGCCTTAAAAAATTAAAATCAATAGCCTAGACGCGTTTCAGGGTGCTATAGCCAGTATTGGCTCGACCCTTTCTTCAGTTGGGATAGAAGATATATCTTCTATCCCTACTGAAGAAAGGGTCAAGCCAATAACAAAACAAATATTTGTTTGCAGGTACACTGAACTGTCAGCCGCTGAACCATCAGTTTGCTGGATTATTGGATTGATGCTATTTTTTGTATTTTTTATAATTATTAATGTTCTAATTGCAGATATTGTGTGAATACCCCCACTAGGGCCCAGTGGTGGTATATTCCTACATTTAGTGCCAGGATATTTTATATTGTTATTTTATGTAAAATAAATTTATAAATATAGAACACTTTTCTGGAATTCTCATTATGCACCTTTGTAGGTGAAATCTTTGAGGAGTAATTATACTTTATTTTACTTTGATATTGTTTTGGCCGGTGGGTTCTGGTACTTGTGATATCACACTATCCTCAGATTTTTGGTTGTGAGCTGCACCATTTTTTAGATTTGTAAATTACTTCTATTACAAAAACTTAATCCTTTCAGTACTTATCCGCTGCTGAAGTTGAGTTGCTCTTTTCTGTCTAAGTGCTCTCTGATGACACCTGTCTCGGGAACCGCCCAGTTTAGAAGCAAATCCCCATAGCAAACCTCTTCTATCTGTGCAGTTCCCAAGACAAGCAGAGATGTCAGCAGAGAGCACTGTTGCCAGACAGAAAACAACAACTCAACTTCAGCAGCTGATAATTATTGAAAGATTTTTTAATAGAAGTAATTTACAAATCTGTTTAACTTTCTGGAGCCAATTGATATATATATATATATATATATATATATATATATATATATATATATATATAGATAGAGCAGGAAAGCAGCACTCCAGGGTAGGAAAAGGTGCTCGGGTGCCTACTGTGTCGGGTCTAGGTTGGGGACCCCTCCAAACACAGAAAAATTAAATAGACTGTGGCACACCAGGTGTCAACAAAAAAAAATGTGATTTATTCCAAAGACGTGTAGGCAACGTTTCAGCTAGCTCACCCAGCCATTTTCAAGCCTGGAAAATGGCTGGGTGAGCCAGCTGAAACGTTGCCTACACGTCTTTGGAATAAATCACATTTTTTTTGTTGACACCTGGTGTGCCACTGTCTATTTAATTTTTATATATATATATATATATATATATATATATATATATATATATAAAAGTTTTTTTCCTGGAATACCCCTTTAAGAAGGGAGTGAACATCCCAAATAGAAAGATATTTGGGAGTAGGGGGTCTTTTAAAATGAATAAATCGTAATAATTTACAAGTAAGAGGATGTTTACCTATAGGTAAGGAATTGAGTGGTTCATGATAGAAGGAAATTGCTGAGCGGTAAACATTGATGGTACGACATGCTTTTCCAGAATCAAAACATTCAGATAAGAAGTTGATTATATGATTCAAAGGTGCATCCATGGGATCCAGATCCCGTTCCAAGCACCAATGACACCAGAATTTCCATGCAGAATGATAAGCTTTTCCTGTACCTTGAGCCCAGGCTTCTGATAAGATGTTTTAAGCCGATTGTGAAAGTCCAAATCTGACTGTCCCGATATGAACCAGGCTACTAGAGAGAGAAGACCTGACTGGACCAGAGGATGAGGGAATCCCGATGGATTGAGGAGAATGGAATGGGATGAGGGAAGAATTCTGCCAAAATCGATTGTCATACTCAGAACATGAGGAAACCATGTCTGAGTTGACCACCATGGTGTGATCAAGACTATGGTTGATTTCTGAGCTTTCACATGTAATAGAACTCTCAGAATGAGAGCGAATGGAGGGAAGGCGTACAGAATTTCCGATGGCCAAGTTTGAAGTAAAGCATCTGCGCCAATGGCTTCGGGATCTGGGCACAGCTGAAAAATCGAGGTAGATGATTCAAGTGGTATGCGAAGAGGTCTAAATACAAAAGTCCCCAAAGAAGGTTGATATGTTGGAAGATGTCTTGATTCAACATCCAGTTGCTTGAATCGACAAGATAGCGGGAATTCAAATCCGCTACCGAATTGGAAATTCCTGGAAGATATTCGGCTTTGAGGATGATAACTCTGTTTAAACAAAAATGCCAGAATTTCTTTGCAAAATCTGTTAAAAGTTTTGATTTTGTACCTCCTAATCGATTTACATATTGGACTGCTGATATATTGTCCAGCCTCAATAAAATGCAACAATGGGATTTGTCCTTCTCGAAGCTCTTGAGAGCGAAGGAGGCTGCTAATAATTCTTAACAGTTTATATGGAGGAGAGATCCCTCTATGGACCATTTGCCTCCTGTGTAAAAATGGCCGCATCTTGCACCCCATCCGAGGAGGCTCGCATCTGATACTATGACAAGATCTGGCATGGAATTGAAGATAGTTGTCACGATGCCGGCTGGCAGAAGGTGGATCCTCTGTGCCAGAGAGGGATTGGCGTGGACCGTGCTAGTGGACCGGTTCTAAGTCACTACTGGTGTTCACCAGAGCCCGCCGCAAAGCGGGATGGTCTTGCTGCGGCGGTAGTGACCAGGTCGTATCCACTAGCAACGGCTCAACCTCTCTGACTGCTGAAGATAGGCGCGGTACAAGGGAGTAGACAGAAGCAAGGTCGGACGTAGCAGAAGGTCGGTGCAGGCAGCAAGGATCGTAGTCAGGGGCAACGGCAGGAGGTCTGGAACACAGGCTAGGAACACACAAGGAAACGCTTTCACTGGCACAATGGCAACAAGATCCGGCGAGGGAGTGCAGGGGAAGTGAGGTATACATAGGGAGTGCACAGGTGAACACACTAATTAGAACCACTGCGCCAATCAGCGGCGCAGTGGCCCTTTAAATCGCAGAGACCCGGCGCGCGCGCGCCCTAGGGAGCGGGGCCGCGTGCGCCGGGACAGGACCGACGGAGAGCGAGTCAGGTACGGGAGCCGGGGTGCGCATCGCGAGCGGGCGCCACCCGCATCGCGAATCGCATCCCGGCTGGAGGCAGGATCGCAGCGCACCGGGTCAGTGGATCTGACCGGAGCGCTGCAATAGCGAGAGTGTAGCGAGCGCTCCGGGGAGGAGCGGGGACCCGGAGCGCTCGGCGTAACAGTACCCCCCCCTTGGGTCTCCCCCTCTTCTTGGAGCCTGAGAACCTGAGGACCAGACTTTTGTCTAGGATATTGTCCTCAGGTTCCCAGGATCTCTCTTCAGGACCACAGCCCTCCCAATCGACCAAAAAAAAGGTTTTCCCTCTGACCTTCTTGGAGGCCAGTATCTCCTTTACGGAGAAGATGTCCGAGGAGCCGGAAACAGGAGTGGGAGAAACAAGTTTGGGAGAGAAACGGTTGATGATGAGTGGTTTAAGAAGAGAAACGTGAAAGGCATTAGGAATACGAAGAGAAGGAGGAAGAAGAAGTTTGTAAGAGACAGGATTAATCTGGCACAAAATTTTGAAAGGACCAAGATAGCGTGGTCCCAATTTGTAGCTGGGAACACGGAAGCGGACATATTTAGCGGAGAGCCATACCTTGTCTCCGGGAGAAAAAATGGGGGGAGCTCTTCTTTTCTTATCAGCAAACTTCTTCATGCGTGATGAAGCCTGTAAGAGAGAATTTTGGGTCTCTTTCCATATGGTGGAAAGATCACGAGTTATTTCATCCACAGCGGGCAAACCAGAGGGCAAGGGAGTAGGGAGGGGGGGAAGAGGGTGACGGCCGTACACCACGAAAAATGGGGATTTGGAAGAAGACTCAGAGACTCTGAAGTTATACGAGAATTCGGCCCATGGTAGAAGATCGGCCCAGTCATCCTGGCGGGAGGAAACAAAATGCCGTAAATAATCACCCAGGACCTGGTTAACTCTTTCTACTTGCCCATTGGACTGAGGATGATAAGCAGAAGAAAAGTTTAATTTAATCTTGAGTTGTTTACAGAGAGCCCTCCAGAATTTTGACACGAATTGGACGCCTCTATCCGAGACGATCTGCGTGGGCAACCCGTGAAGACGAAAAATGTGTACAAAAAATTGTTTTGCCAACTGAGGCGCTGAAGGAAGACCAGGAAGAGGAATAAAATGTGCCATCTTGGAAAATCGATCAACGACCACCCAAACAACAGTGTTGCCACGGGATGGGGGTAAGTCTGTAATAAAGTCCATACCAATCAGAGACCAAGGCTGTTCGGGGACAGGCAGAGGATGAAGAAGACCAGCGGGCTTCTGGCGAGGAGTCTTATCCCGGGCACAGACAGTGCAGGCCCGCACAAAATCAACAACATCCGTCTCCAGAGTCGGCCACCAATAGAAACGAGAGATGAGTTGCACGGATTTCTTGATGCCCGCATGGCCTGCGAGATGGGAGGAGTGACCCCATTTGAGGATTCCGAGGCGTTGGCGTGGAGAGACGAAGGTCTTCCCTGGAGGAGTTTGCCTGATGGAGGCTGGAGAAGTGGAGATCAGGCAGTCAGGAGGAATGATGTGTTGCGGAGAGAGCTCTACTTCCGAGGCGTCCGAGGAACGAGAGAGAGCATCGGCCCTAATGTTCTTATTGGCAGGGCGAAAGTGAATTTCAAAATTAAACCGGGCAAAGAACAGAGACCACCTGGCCTGGCGAGGATTCAGCCGTTGGGCAGACTGGAGATAGGAGAGATTCTTGTGATCGGTGTAAATAATAACTGGAAATTTTGATCCCTCCAGCAGATGCCTCCATTCCTCAAGTGCTAATTTAATGGCAAGTAGCTCTCGATCCCCAATGGAGTAGTTCCTCTCCGCCGGAGAAAAGGTCCTAGAAAAAAACCCACAAGTAACAGCATGCCCGGAAGAATTTTTTTGTAGAAGAACCGCTCCAGCTCCTATGAGGAGGCATCAACCTCCAATAGGAAGGGTTTAGATGGGTCAGGTCTGGAGAGCACGGGAGCAGAAGAAAAGGCAGCCTTGAGCCGTTTAAAGGCGTCTTCCGCTTGAGGAGGCCATGACTTAGGATTGGCATTCTTTTTGGTTAAAGCCACGATAGGGGCCACAATGGTGGAAAAATGAGGAATAAATTGTCTGTAATAATTGGCGAACCCCAAAAAACGTTGGATAGCACGGAGTCCGGAGGGGCGTGGCCAATCTAAGACGGCAGAGAGTTTGTCTGGATCCATTTGTAGTCCCCGGCCAGAGACCAAGTATCCTAGGAAAGGAAGAGATTGACATTCAAACAGACATTTCTCCATTTTGGCATAAAGTTGATTGTCACGAAGTCTCTGAAGAACCATGCGGACATGTTGGCGGTGTTCTTCTAGGTTGGCAGAAAAAATCAGAATATCGTCCAGATACACAACAACACAGGAATATAAGAGATCACGAAAAATTTCATTAACAAAGTCTTGGAAGACGGCAGGGGCGTTGCACAGGCCAAAGGGCATGACCAGATACTCAAAGTGTCCATCTCTAGTGTTAAATGCCGTTTTCCATTCATCCCCCTCCCTGATGCGGATGAGATTATAAGCACCTCTTAAGTCCAGTTTGGTAAAGATGTGGGCACCTTGGAGGCGATCAAAGAGTTCAGAGATAAGAGGTAGAGGATAGCGGTTCTTTACCGTGATTTTATTAAGACCGCGGTAGTCAATGCAAGGACGTAGGGAGCCATCTTTTTTGGACACAAAGAAAAATCCAGCTCCGGCAGGAGAGGAGGATTTGCGGATAAAGCCCTTTTGTAAATTTTCCTGGATGTACTCAGACATAGCAAGAGTCTCTGGGGCGGACAGAGGATAAATTCTGCCCCGGGGTGGAGTAGTGCCCGGGAGGAGGTCAATAGGACAGTCATAAGGCCTGTGAGGAGGTAGAGTCTCAGCTTGTTTTTTGCAAAATACATCAGCAAAGTCCATATAGGCCTTAGGGAGACCGGTTACAGGGGGAACCACAGGGTCACGGCAGGGAGTACTGGGAACCGGTTTAAGGCAGTCCTTGAAACAAGAGGTACCCCAACTCTTGATCTCCCCTGTGGACCAATCCAGGGTTGGGGAATGGTGTTGAAGCCAGGGTAGTCCAAGGAGAATTTCAGAAGTGCAATTGGGGAGGACCAAAAACTCAATTTTTTCGTGATGAGGTCCGATGCACATTAGGAGGGGCTCCGTGCGAAAACGTATGGTACAGTCCAATCTTTCATTGTTAACACAATTGATGTAGAGGGGTCTGGCGAGACTGGTCACCGGGATGTTGAACCTGTTGATGAGAGAGGCCAAGATAAAATTTCCTGCAGATCCGGAATCCAAGAAGGCCATAGTAGAGAAGGAGAAGGTAGAGGCAGATATCCGCACAGGCACAGTAAGACGTGGAGAAGCAGAGTTGACATCAAGGACTGTTTCACCTTTGTGCGGAGTCAGCGTACGTCTTTCCAGGCGGGGAGGACGGATAGGACAATCCTTCAGGAAGTGTTCGGTACCGGCACAGTACAGGCAGAGATTCTCCATGCGGCGTTGTGTCCTCTCTTGAGGTGTCAGGCGAGACCGGTCAACTTGCATAGCCTCCACGGCGGGAGGCACAGGAACGGATTGCAGAGGACCAGAGGAGAGAGGAGCCGGGGAGAAAAAACGCCTCGTGCGAACAAAGTCCATATCCTGGCGGAGCTTCTGACGCCTTTCGGAAAAACGCATGTCAATGCGAGTGGCTAGATGAATGAGTTCATGTAGGTTAGCAGGGATTTCTCGTGCGGCCAGAACATCTTTAATGTTGCTGGATAGGCCTTTTTTAAAGGTCGCGCAGAGGGCCTCATTATTCCAGGATAGTTCTGAAGCAAGAGTACGGAATTGTACGGCGTACTCGCCAACGGAAGAATTACCCTGGACCAGGTTCAACAGGGCAGTTTCAGCAGAAGAGGCTCGGGCAGGTTCCTCAAAGACACTTCGAATTTCCGAGAAGAAGGAGTGTACGGAGGCAGTGACGGGGTCATTGCGGTCCCAGAGCGGTGTGGCCCATGACAGACCTTTTCCAGACAGAAGGCTGACTACGAAAGCCACCTTAGACCTTTCAGTAGGAAACTGGTCCGACATCATCTCCAAGTGCAGGGAACATTGAGAAAGAAAGCCACGGCAAAATTTAGAGTCCCCATCAAATTTATCCGGCAAGGATAGTCGTAGGCCTGAAGCGGCCACTCGCTGCGGAGGAGGTGCAGGAGCTGGCGGAGGAGATGATTGCTGAAGCTGAGGTAGTAGCTGCTGTAGCATCACGGTCAGTTGAGACAGCTGGTGGCCTTGTTGCGCTATCTGTTGTGACTGCTGGGCGACCACCGTGGTGAGGTCGGCGACAACTGGCAGAGGAACTTCAGCGGGATCCATGGCCGGATCTACTGTCACGATGCCAGCTGGCAGAAGGTGGATCCTCTGTGCCAGAGAGGGATTGGCGTGGACCGTGCTAGTGGACCGGTTCTAAGTCACTACTGGTGTTCACCAGAGCCCGCCGCAAAGCGGGATGATCTTGCTGCGGCGGTAGTGACCAGGTCGTATCCACTAGCAACGGCTCAACCTCTCTGACTGCTGAAGATAGGCGCGGTACAAGGGAGTAGACAGAAGCAAGGTCGGACGTAGCAGAAGGTCGGGGCAGGCAGCAAGGATCGTAGTCAGGGGCAACGGCAGGAGGTCTGGAACACAGGCTAGGAACACACAAGGAAACGCTTTCACTGGCACAATGGCAACAAGATCCGGCGAGGGAGTGCAGGGGAAGTGAGGTATACATAGGGAGTGCACAGGTGAACACACTAATTAGAACCACTGCGCCAATCAGCGGCGCAGTGGCCCTTTAAATCGCAGAGACCCGGCGCGCGCGCGCCCTAGGGAGCGGGGCCGCGTGCGCCGGGACAGGACCGACGGAGAGCGAGTCAGGTACGGGAGCCGGGGTGCGCATCGCGAGCGGGCGCCACCCGCATCGCGAATCGCATCCCGGCTGGAGGCAGGATCGCAGCGCACCGGGTCAGTGGATCTGACCGGAGCGCTGCAATAGCGAGAGTGTAGCGAGCGCTCCGGGGAGGAGCGGGGACCCGGAGCGCTCGGCGTAACAATAGTTTTCCCATTCCATGCTTGAACGTGTTCTAGCCACCAAAGAAGTTCTTGTCTGGTTTCTAAAGTTAAGGCTATCTCTTCCGAAGAGCCCTGTAATGTAATGGGGCCAGAAAAATGGTTGAAATTGAAACAGACAACATTCCGACTATTCTTGCAATGGTCCTTAACGAAATGAGGGATTTGTTCAAAACAGAGCGAATTTCTCTGCGAATTGTTTTTAATTTCCTTGATGGAAGGCTTAGGATGGCCGATTGAGTATTGACCATGAATCCTAGAAATTCTACTTCTCGAGATGGGGTAAGGATGGATTTTTTCTAATTGATTACAAAACCTAGATTGGTTAGGAGGGAATAAATCCAATGCATGTGGTGGTGAATGAGAGACCAGGAATCTGCCATGATGAAGATGTCGTCCAAATAAATAATAAGACGGACACCTCGGCTCCGGAGATGAGAAACAACCAGTTTCAACAATTTCATGAAACACCAAGGAGCGGAAGACAGACCGAAGGGAAGGCTGAGAAATTGCCATTTGATGTTGTCCCACACAAACTGGAGATAAGGTTGAGAATCTGGGGGCATAGGCACTGTGAGATAAGCATCTTTTAAATTTATTTTGACCAACCAATCTCCTTGCCACAATAGATCCCTCAATAAATGAATACCCTCCATTTTGAAATGTTGGTATCTTACAAATTCGTTCAGATGTCTTAAGTTGATGACGTGGCAGTGACCTCTGTCTTTCTTTTTCACCAGAAATAGGTTGGTTAAATATCCCAGAGTGTGTAAAGTTACTTGGTTGATTGCATTTTTGGAACATAATTCCTTGATTTCTGATGCAATGAGGTATTTTTCTGAAAAATGCATGGGATGTGGATATTCCCATTGAATATATCCCATGACAATGTTCAACACCCATGAATCTGACGTTGTGATAGACCAATTTTTGAAAAAATTGGTTAATCTGCCCCCTAGAGGAATCTGAGATAAACCATAGAGATAATATACATATAGAGAAAAAATATTCCTTATCTTGTGTTGCTACTGGCAGTAGCAAGAAAGAGGATGTCACAGTTGATACCAGCAGTTTTATGGACTATGCTACCTGCTGATTGGATAACGTTCTATCCTTCATTTGCATACATTTTTTCTCTTTTTCTGTTATATGATTGGTTGCTGCTGTCAGTAGTAAAAAAAAGTAATTTGCATAAGAGAAGTCTCTTGTTATAAAATCCAAATCTTTGATATGGAGAACCAGAATACAAGTTTTGTGAACAAAGATGCTTTATTCCTAAGGTGTACTCTATTGCTGGTTGCTTTTAGCCACATGAATTTAGGATTGGAGAGCTTACACATTTGAGATACATTAATCACATTTAATAATTAAAGAACACACTTTTTACATGTAGGCCATTGTTTAGTATACAAAAAAAGAAGATTGCAGCAGCACACTTGGTCAAAAAATGGAGGCTCTTAGCGCACTTTTTGATCAAAACATGTCCCCCCATCCACCACGCCGAGGTGGCCTCATTTAGGATGGGACCCTGCCACAGCAGCAAGCACCTGTGTATTTGGTAGTTATCCATATGGTAAGTGTGCATACGGCACTGTGTTGTACGGGGATTAAGTGCAGTCTCTCTGGGCAACGCTTGCACTGATTGCACTGATACACAAAATTGACAGTGGTGCTCTGGCTAGTAATAGACGTTCATGTATATCCAACAAGTAAGAGGCGAAAATGATAGCTGGCACTCACCAGTCTTCTTAAATATCTTCTTTTATTATACTCACATAAAAAACGGGTAGGGGACAGACGCAGGGGGGTTACATGGGCTACAAAGCTCCGTTTCGTGCAGCAGGTCCACGAAGTGCCTTATGATCATCTATATTCCCCTATTCTGATATCTCAGCAATTCTGTTGGTTTCTTAATTCTCTTCATTTCCTCGACAGATAATAAGTCCTTTCCTCTGCCTAAAGAGGAGGTCAGTGCTGTCTTTTATGTATCAGAAGATCATTCTTTGTACATTGGAGGAGAAGAGATTTTGTATTACTTTAATTTTAAGACAATGAAGAATTACAAGAATTACACGGTAGACATCTCTTCTTGCTGTTAAACAATACCAGATAAATAGAATCTATGTATCAGATTAACTAAAGGATGATTATCCTATATTTTTTTTTTAGATTAAAGCTGAATCTAATAATTGTCTACAAAAGGTAAGATACTTGTCTTCCAAGAAACAATCCATGAAATCCCATTGACATGTATGGCAAGGACAAAAACTTCATGATCTTATTCAATCTCCAATCTGCCTCAGACCTTCAGTCTTTAAAGGTGTACCCTACCATGGACATCTTATCCCCTATCCAAAGGAGACCACAGCCATCACGCCCCCTCCCATAGACATGAATGGATGGGGTGTGGCATGACCACGATCGCCCGAACCCAGTGTTCTGAACAAAAATGTTCAGAACGCCGGGGTGCAGCCCAGGGATCGAGAGGGGTCCCAGCAGCTGGAGACCTTGTGCTCAGACATCTTGTCCCATATCTTTTGGATAGAGGATAAGATGTCCAGGGGTGGAGTACCCCTTTAAAGGCCAGGAAATAAAGAATGGCAAGGGCAGCCAAATAAAGCTACTTGTGTTAGATTCCTGTATACATTAAACTTGATGAACGTGGACAATTTTATACTAAAACTATGATTCGCTATGTGAAGTGTAACAACAGTTGTTTTAGCTGACCAGTTCTGAAAAGACATCTGCCATGTTATAAATCTCCGACCAATGGTTACTATTATTGACTGAGTATGTGCTGTTGGCTGTTATTCAAACAATTATTCTGGTAAAGAACATTTCCAGTGAAAGAACATTGTCCTTCGTGGTGATCAGTTCAGGGGTTTACCAATATGCATACATAAGCCATTGATTTGAGTGGAGTTATTTCAACACTGTAGTTCTTATCTTAATGTAGAAAAAGATCTTAGATATCTACCAATACACAGCCGGGACTGTGGCAATGTAAAAGAAAAGGGATCTCTAGGTCAGTATCACAGACAAAACAATATTAATAAAAGACCTCTTGAGAAAGGGAAATACCCGAAACACATGTCGAGGTAGTGGTGGAGGTGCTCCCTGGATACCAGCATGTCCACATCGGGTAATTTGGCTTTTATATTGTCTGAGTAGTTTACTTATTGTGATAGCCTGGGGATGTAGGGTATGATGAGTGTAGCTGTGCGGTAATTAAAGGGTGCTTGTTAACCCTTGCTATTCGTGACACCAGGGTGAGGGCTCCTCAGTAATGCTTGTCCTACTGCCACCCTTCCCAAGAGCGATAGGGAGGTAAATAATAATGGAATGTCCACAACCGGAGAGTTTTCTGAAACAGGTATAGCTTTTACTGAAGATTTTCTGCAAGCTTCATAAACGTAACAGTCTCTATGCATACAACTGCTTTCTCTGGAGATTGACAAAGGTTGGGACTTCAGCAATTTAGAGTCTTTAATTATTAGGCACTGTTCCACTGGATTTAGGGGATTTAGTTGCGGTCCAGTAGTCACGCTAGCATTAGCGGGGGGGTAGTTTAGAACTCACGGTTTTAGTTCAGCTGAGGCCAGTAGGTTTTGAGGCCTAGCGTGTCTTTGAAAGTTGCACAGATCCGACCTGCTAGTCCGGCATCCACGAGAGCAGCAACCCAAGAGTCTGATAATTGGATGCAGCTCCCTTATATGGGCAGGGGCTGGACTAGTGCTAATTGGTCCATACAGATGTCAATCACCATTACAAGGAATTGTGGGTAACACGTGACCCAAGGTCCTCCAACATATCATAGAGGTTATTAACATAGTCACATGACCGAAGGTCCTGCGACGCTAAACAAGGTAAGTACTATATATCATATTAGATATATACTATTATTAAATATATACATATATTAACATTAGAGAATTTGACTTAAGGGGAAGACGACTAGGGGCTGTCCCACTTGAGGGACCCTACCTGAGCGTAGTTACTCTGACTTTGGGGACCTCTACACTAGGTACGGTATGCAATATGGTACCGGGACACCACATTATATTAACTTGTAAAGAGCTGATCGTGATACATGCCTATTAGTGATTTGATGGTATATCCTATGTGGACTCTCCTCCTGTTGCTTTTGGGGTGTTTGTGTTTTTAAGGGTGGGTCATTTTAATGGGAGAACTATCCTTTTTGTATTGTCTTTTTCAATTATTAATAAAGATTGTTTCTTTTGATATTTGTGCGACTTTTGTAGGTTAGTTGTAATGTGGATTGGCATTGCTGGATTGTAGGTGTTTACAGTTTCACAGCATCCAGTGATGTTTTGTGCTACATAATAATTTTGTTTCTTTTTTTTGTGACTGGACCCTTTGACAAAATGTTTGACAGGATGCTATAGCAAATAGGGGCCTATAGGTATATGGTTTCTTTTCAAGCTATGTTTGTGTCTTTTTTTTTTTAAACACAGAAATTTAAAGGTTATAAGTTTTCTGCCTATACCCTTTTACCAGGACCATATATAGGCACATGTTGACTGTAGGGAAACCTGTGACTAAGGTGTTAGTTCATATTAATCTGTGGCAATCTCTCTTGTTCCTTTTTTTGTAACTTTGAAAGTTACAAAATTTCCTGAAATGTTGTGCATAGGCCACAAAGCCTCACAATAGGTAATAATTCTGTTGTGATCCCTTCTCAGCACACTTCTTATTAACAGGAAGCAGATAACACTGGCTCAGACCACTAATACATGATGGGGGACAACTCACCTCCTCCTCGCTCTGCATTATTACCACTGGTCACCAATATGCCCCCAACATTCACCCATAGAAGGCAATAGGTCATTTTTTGAATGAGCTTTTATATGTGTCCAAAATGATCATACTATTATTTTTCTATTGCACTCTGTGTTTAGCAGTGTCCACATAGGGTTCTGACGTATGTATTTCTGGTAGACTGCCTTGGGGTGTTGTGTAGGTGGGGTGTTGCTTCTGTATATCAGGGGTTAAGGTTAACCCTGTCATGAGAGATGAGCTCAGGGCTAGTATGCTGAGGTAATTCTCCGGCCTATCGCCGCCCTTCCCAGTAACGATAGGTGCATGCATATAATGACTGAAGGTCCACAAGGTAGTTGAACTTGAACTTGGATAAACTTTACTTAAAGACTTGCGGTACATCCAATGAACAGTAACAGTCTCATTAATACAGTCTCCGTACACCTCAGTGACTGACAGTTGATGCGGACCTTGACTTTTTATATAAGTCTCTGAATTTAGGGTAATTTGCAAAGACCCGTCTGGATTTAGGGGTTAGAAATGGTCCGGTGATCTTGCAGAGTGCGTAGGGATTGATTACACTCACAGTTTAGTAAAGATCAGCCGTCGCCGCAAGGCTCGGGCCTAAACTCACTGATGACAGCAGTGCAGATCCTTCCCTGTCAACAGCCCAGGAACAAGAGAGCGAGCTATGGCCGCCACGCCCCTTATATGGGCAGGGGCGGGGCCTTTTTGGATTGGTCCATGGTCAGCTGTCACTCACCGTTGCATAGCCTGATGGGTGAACACCTGACTTCCTCCAAAGGTCCTATACACAGAAACCATAGAGTCTTTGGAACACATCACGTGACCCGCAGGTCCTGTGACACTAACTAGGTAAGTACACTTATTATACAAATATATACACATTAAATTTAAATAATTTTAATTACAAAAGGGGTGACAAGGGGCTAACTAAGGATGAGGACCCCACCTACACCTAGGGACTCTGACTTTGGTTACCTCACCACAAGGCAGCGGATGCAATCCGGTGCCGGGACACCACATATTCAACAGTTCCATGACCTGTTGGAGGATAAAAGTGTGTACTTCTGGTCTCTATTCAGGTATACATTTGTTGGATAGAATAACAATGACATATGCTATTCATTTTAGCTGGATCCAGTTTAAAAAATGCAGCATGGTGCATGGTTTCCTTTTTAAAATGTGACCCTATGTATGACAAATGGCATCTAAAAAGAATTATTCATTAGATAGATATGTTGGATGTTCCCCAAGGTATATCTCCACTGGACATTGCTCAATGTAGTGAGAAATCAGATGTACACAGTTCAAACTCTAAACTAATCTTTTTTTATTTGTAGCTTTATTGCAAAAATGATGTAACATTTGTGGGTCAACTATTAGGAAAACTCACTGTCTGTGGTACCAATGCATACAATCCTAGCTGCTGGGACATGGTAGGTATTTACTATACTTTTCTTTGACTTTTTAAGCAGTAAAGTGACAGAGCCAAGCTAGGAGCAAAAGCCCTTCTCATCAAATACAGAAGATAAAAGTTTATACAATGGTCCTTTATTTAAAAAAAAGAAAAAGAAAAAGATAATACACATAAAGCTATATAAGCCAATTACCTTGTAAGTTTCAGTATATGCACAGATATAAACTACATTATTCTGGCTTTTAGCCTACATATTGTATTTACCAGAATCATTACAAATGATTACACTACAAATTAAGAGGCAAACAAATCTTACTCACCTATAATCCTGCCATTGCTTCAGTGTTCTGCACTGTATTGCTACGATGAGTTACATATATTGCTCATGTGATACTGCAGCCGATTACTGGCCTCGGCTGTCATATTCTCTATATGCAAGAAGAGACCAGGCCAAGTTTTGTAGTGATTACAGAAGACCCAATGGGTGGAGTATTGGTGGATTTTTTAAATTGCTTTTATAGGTGAGTTCCAGCTTCTAGGTTATTAAAAAAAAAAAAAAAAAAAAAGCCTTGAAATTACTTTTTATGCACTTTTGTAACTGTGTCTATCACTAGACTGTGTATATTCCAGGTTTGGTGCTTTTTGCTAACACTTCATGTAATGTGCTCCATTGTAAGTGTAAGAAACATTAATACCCTGATCTGTATTTCAGGATGGGGAGAAATTTAAAAAGCTTCCATACTCTTGGGCTGAACAGTTGGCTCCTCAAACTCCAGTGGACAACTATAACATTTTAATCACAGGTGACTTCTGCGGATCCGGACATTTACCATGTTTATAACCTCAGTGTATCTTCTTTTATATGGCTGATTTCTCCTACAAACCTTCACGTTACAATGTCATCCTTGGATTCTAAAAGATATAAGATTAGCCATACATTGTACTATAGTCCATACAATAGGAGTGGAGAAGGCCATCTAAATTTAATTAAGTAGTAGATAACATCTAATATGATGCCACTAAACAAGACAAATAGAAACTTACCAATACGTTGTGCCAAAACAAAAGCAGATGTGATTACTAAACCTGTGGCATTTCCCACTTTTCTAGACACTTTTTGGATTCATTTCCACGTACAACAGTATATGGTCCAGTTAAAGATGAAATTCTGATGCATTCTTCTTAGTAGATTGTCCCTCTTCTATCTTTTTTCTATTTATAAACCCCCTTCTTAACCTTTCTCTATCTATTAATATATCCCTGTTTTTATATGTATATATATATTTATATATGAAAATGTAATTATTTTTTAGGAGATCAAGTATACTCTACATTGTCCAGAAAAACCAACAATGGTGCCAGTGTAATGAAAACTGTATTCCGCAAACTTCATGGCGATACCCCATTACTATACACAGGAGATACATTTCTGAGACGTAAGTGAAGATTAAAATGCAGAACACTACTAAGTGTACACTGAAAACAATATGGACGTAAGACCTGCTGTATTATACTACATCAATGTCTTGTGATGTCAAGATACAGAACTCCCACCCCCACACAGACACGTGAAACAGAAATTCTTTCACTTGCATTGTTTGTCAGTTCTCTTTCTACCTTAGGATGTGCAGTAAATTTAGGTGTGAAAGTTTTATAGAAATACAGCCTAAAAAGGTCATATTAGTAAAGTCTACGTGGATGGCCCACCACTGAGTTTCAGAACACTAATATATAACATGACACAAGCCAGAAGCATGTGTAAAGAGAGAACAATAAAGGTGTTATGTGGGTGAAATAACAATGGCATTTTGATCACATTTTTGGTTGTGCTGGAACAACAACAATGTATGTTTAGAACATGTGTATCATAGGAGCAGTCCGCATCCAACCACAGTCTAATAAATGGAGAGGCGTAGAAACCAGTCTTCAAGATGATACCCAAGGAACAGGAGAAAGTAGATGCTGGATGGCTATGACCGGCAGCAATGGGAGGAATAAACTGATACCGGACAATAGTTTAAACTAGTTTAATAAAAAAATAGAGGACTTTCTTTGTCAGATCCTTACACACATTGTTACACTCTGCAGTAAAAGGGATACTAGAAAAGCTGTATATAAGGGTTCTGATTATGTCACTGTGACCACTTGGGGTCATGTCCCCCCCCCCCCCCCCACACACACACACATTGTTTAAACCAGGGAGTGTAATGATGTGTATAAGGGTCTAACAAAGTAAAGTGCATCCTTTCTAAATGTGTTGCCCAAGAGCCGTGTTAATAAATGTTCATATTATTATTTTCAACATATTGTCCAGTATTGGTTAATTCTTCCTGTTGCCGCTATTTGGCACCCTCCAGAATCCATTTTCTCCTGCTCCTTCAGGATCATCTTCAAGACTCCTAACATGAAACAAGATCACGTTTTTTTTTTTTTTTTGCCTTCACATGAACTATGTTCAATGTTTTTGTTATGCCCCTTTAGTATATATTTGGTTACTGAGCTAAATCATCTAAAGCAAGAGAACGAAGGAGAAAATACATACTTACATATAAGTTTAAACAGGGGTCAAGTCCTGGGGGAAAAAAAAGTGTTGGAACTCACCCAAGATTTCCACTCAAGGGCTGGTCCTAGAGGACTCTGGTTAATGGGAACAGTGTCCCTGCTGTGGAAAAGTGCGTTCCTGCAGGACTTGAGCCCTGATATTAAATAATATATTGTGTGCTTTATATTAGGTCCAGAATTTGTGAAGTCTCTAGTTGTGGAGAAAAAAGACAACATTCAAAACAAGATCCTTCTCTTCTTCACTGAGGATAGTACTGAAACCAGAACAGAACAGAAGAGGCTGCCTATGGTGGCTCAGCTTTGTAAGGTGAGATAGTTAATGGTGTTGTGAATATCACAATATAACCTGTTATATTGTATTTAAAACAACTCCGCACTGTCATTTTATTCTGTCTTATTGTGATTTTAAAAGATTTACATATTTATGAAGCCACTATACAACATTTTTCGACAAATGGGTTATAAAAGTATCTTGAGATTTATCACGTTCTGACACTTAGTGGCTGTAAACTATATGAAGACTGATGTGATGATCAATCTGGTGCACACACTCCAGGAGGAGTAGTGCTGGTGTGCCCCTTACACTTTGCGCCTTTAATTATGGTCATCATGGTGGTCCCCAGCAGCTTTTCCCACCCCACCAGTCTCGATTGATGGATCTCTGCCTGTTTGGCTAAAGGGAGAGATCTTTATATATCAAGGCTGGTGGGGTGTGGAGAAGCCATTAAAGGGGTACTCCGGTGCTTAGACATCTTATCCCCTATCCAAAGGATAGGGGATAAGATGCCTGATCGCGAGAGTCCCGGCGCTGGGGACCCCCGTGATCATGCATGTGGCACCCCGTTTGTAATCAGTCCCAGGAGCGTGTTCGCTCCAGGACTGATTACTGGCGACTAAAGGGCGGGCGGCGTGTGACGTCACGCCCCTGCCCCCGTGTGATGTCACGCCCCTGCCCCCGTGTGATGTCCTTTGGATAGGGGATAAGATGTCTAAGCACCGGAGTACCCCTTTAAGGACTCATGGCTCAGGCAGCATGAAAGTGATAACACGTTAACTTTAATTCATGAAACTAGAATTAAACACATGATACTGTTCCTGTAAGCATACAGTATAGAAGTGTTTTGAACTTGTGGAAAGAACAGAATTTCTACTTGTTTCTTCATATTTTCTTAATGCACTTCTACTTCCTTATGGTTTACAGTTTACCCTTTGTCAACACTATAGTTTGTTTCATTATTTTTATCATTGTTTACTTCTTCTTCCCCATTTGCTTCTTGGCAAAGACACACACTTCTACATCCATTTTATCCAAATTTTGCTTCCTCAGGATGAGACAGGATCAGTCAAAGCTAATACTCGCTATGTATTTAGTACGGCACTGAAATCACGTATGATATGTGGAAACCAGTTAACTGGACAATATTATCCACACCTACAAGACATCTTCTTCCTGCAAGGAAAAACAGGGAATGTGATTTATGGACTTTTCAAAAATGCATGGTGAGATTTCTCAATATAGAGTAACTCAAGACATGTTTCCCTCTTAAGCATTGATGGCATAAAGAATAACAACTAGAATAGACAGAAAATGCCCACCGTTATTTCGTAGGTCGCCACTTTAGTTTTCCAGCGGTCAGTGAAGAAAACCCAATTGTTGGTATTTTTAAGTGAATCTGTACCCTGGATGTTCACTTTCAAACCACATGCAGTGTTATAAAGGTTTTACGCAAAGGACACAATTTGTTTTTATCCACAAAATACGCTGTTTTACAAGCCATCGAAATGTCAAAGTGGAGCTCAGGATCTGGAGTGTCCCCTGAGCTATGATGTTTATATAACTTGCAGCTTGAGATATACTGTTTGTGCAACTCACATTAAAGGTTATAGGAGTTGCAGAAATTAAGTCACTTCCACTCTTCAGCTTCTTTGGGCTTTCTGACATCTCCAGCAGCCCCGAATAGGCTGGAGGGAGCCAGAAGCCAGTTTTAATGATATGGGAACACCCCTTAGGGATAGGGAATATGTGTCTGATCATTGGGGGTCTGACTGCTGGGACACCCCGCGATCTCCCTTATGGCGCCCTGGCTCGGTCCCAGCTATGCTCAAGGAAATCACATTTCGCACCCAGCACGTCAGCTAGTCGAAACACACAACCTCCATTCATCTCTAAGACAGAGGAGGAGACACAGAGTTCGCGTGTCTCCACCTCTCCCACAAAGATGAATGCAGGGTGTTGTTTCGACCAGCTGACATGCTGGGTATTAAATGCACATTAGCAGAGTAGAGCCAGGGCCCCATACAGGAGATTACAGGGGTCGGACCCTCCACGATCAGACACTGCAGGATAGGGGATACATTTTTTCTTCCAATGGTTAAATTATACACAAAGAACCTACCTACCTGGTGACTTAGGGCCGGTTCACACTACGTTTGTAGTGAAGAGGTGCAGGGTCCGGTTGGGAAGAGTGAAAACCGTCTGCTCCCGTACCCCAGCCGGATCAGCCGGAATCCCATTAATTTCAATGAGCCGACCAGAGTCAAACACGGACTCCGGTCGGCCGATTTTTGCCCCGTATACGATTCTCTAACCGGACCAAAAACCATGGTATACCACAGTTTTAGGTCCGGTGAGAAGACCATATACAGGTCAAAATGAGCCAACCGGAGTCAGCGTTTGACTCTGGTCGGCTCATTAAAATGAATGGGGTTGCGGCCGGATCCGACTGGGGTACGGGAGTAGACAGTTTTCGCTCTTCCCAACCGGATCTGGCACCCGTACACTACAAACGTAGTGTGAACCCAGCCTTAGCATAGTGATTTAGGAAAATGTTTTTCTGGAACCTGATTTCTTACTGCAGGCAGCACCGTTGCGTTCTGTTTCTTTGTCAGGTCATCATTGTTTATTTCACATTGCTTTAGGAATCACAGTGGTGTGTGCTCCTATGAGGTTGAGGACATTGAGATTCTTTTCAAGACTTCAAGCTTGTTCGGTTCCTCTAACAAAGACCTAAAGATTCGTCCTGGGACGGTAATACTATAATACTGCCTATCTGTTAACTTCTAAATAAATACTCACTGAAATTGTCCTCTCAGTGAAGGTGAAAGCAGGATTCCAACCTTGATAAAGGCTTTTTCACAATGTTTAGAGATCACAGATTCTATTGGAACAAAAGAGGTTGAGGTTGTGGTATGTTTACATCTGAATATATGTTTCTGGTATGTGTGGGTAAATGGGCACAATGGTATGCCATGGCGTACCTGCACCTGATCCGTTTATTTTAATGGCGAATATTATCTAGTAGTGACGTTTGATTCATTTTCAACTGAAAAGTACTGATGCCAGTGCTTTGTAGTCCCACATATTAACTGTATATATTCAGAAATGGACTGAAGATCAGTCACTACTAGATGACATTTGGTCCAATAAAATCAATGGTGTGCCTATTCCTCGGTATATGATACTTCTCAAAACACTGTTACATATTTTTGCTTATAGTGAGTGAGTGCAGGTTTCAAGAACATGGGTAAGACAACCACTGCCGTCAGTCATTAAGTTATAACAAATGCTCAAATATAAAATTTATATAAATTGTAAATAAAACTATAAAAGAAATGCATTTCACTGTGTAACTGAATATTCCTAGATGTAATAAAAATGTATTACAATGTATACTTACCCCTTTTTTTCTATTAGCCTCTGTGTTTTGCTGAATTTATTAGTCTGCTTCTATTTTTTTTGTTTGTTTAACTTCAAATTATTTTATCCTTATTACTCAGTGCCTTCCATCAGGCAAGATGACCCCTGAAGAGACCTCAGAAGAGGCATCCAGCTACCCAGAACTGACAGAATGGTTGTGGCCATCACAAAACCAGACTTGTTTCCAGAATCTTGAACACTATAGGAAAATAGTGGTGGATGAAATAACCGCAGTGGACCAGAAAACCTACAGGGTGCTTCTGTTAGCCAAAGGTACCACAAGTGACATGTATTTTTAAAATGAACCTGTTATTCGGTTTAGACTGTAAGGATTAGGCTTATTGAATCCTTGGGGAGGGAGGGAATCCTACATCACTTCACTGCAGTGCCTCAGTATTTGTCATGTTTAAGACAGTTGTTGAATTGTATGTTGGATCACGTTCCATTATTTTTCCCAGGCGGGGATCGTGCTATTTCTGATATGTTTCTGTATTGTTCTGAAAATGTTGAATAAAAATATATTACAAAAAAAAAAAAAAAAAAAATTAACCTGTTAGGTCAATGGGGCCTTACACACTGGCCTGGTGACCCGACAGGTAAGAAGAAGAGCATTCCGAAACTGGTCTTCTCTGCTGTCTGCAATGCTGCAGAGGCCAAAAACTACGTTTAAAGTGTACCTGTCACCAAACTAAACTTTTAATATAATGTTCCTTAATTATAAGACACTTTGCTATTTACTTGCTGTTGAAATTCTCAACCTTTATTTGTTTTTAATGTGATTGAAAAAACGGCCACTAGGTGGCTCAGTTCTGTTCCCTGCACAAGTCAAACAGTAAGTTTAGTCTCCACTTGGACTCGCAGAAGTCCAAACTCAGGAAGTGCGTGTGGGGCATAGCGAGGCACAGCTCTCGCAGGCTTCAGTGACATCGCACTTGCTGGGGAATGCCCACTTTCTCCTGACGGGAGCTCAGAAAATGTGAGCAAGGAAAAAAAGGTATGATATAAAGCTCACAAATTTTTTTTTAAGGACAGGAGGGGTGTTAGGAGTAGTTAGGGAAAATAATCTGAGTTAGTTTAGAAATTATGGTTTGATGACAGGTACTCTTTAATTCATGGCTGTGAATGGTTTTGTAGTCACAGAGAGCAGTTACAGTCAGATTGCCGTGCCCCCTTAGCATCCAGACACTGGTGATTGATAGCGTAATTGCGGGGAGAAGCCCTGGATTCAGGTTATCAATTAAAATTGATTAACAGGAGGGAGAGAGAGAAGGGCTGGAGACAGAGACAAGATAGAGACAAGACAGAGACAAGACAGAGACAAGACAGAGACAAGACAGAGACAAGACAGAGACAAGACAGAGACAAGACAGAGACAAGACATAGACAAGACAGAGACAAGACAGAGAAGCCTTCTTAAGAGAAACTGATCAAAATGTTTATAAAGGTTCTATGGGAAAAAAATAAATTCTAGCACCATAGTAAATGCAAAGCAATAATTAACAATGCGTTCAAAGGTGTCACACATTTATATTTCATATATTTGTGTTGATATTTACTTAATATACTATTTCAATCTTTTGTTCAAGATGATGGAACTGTACACAAGGTTGTAGAACTGGACGATGGAGCTCTTAACATTCTTGAAGTGAAGTCCTTTAAACTAAAGGGAAAACTGCAATTCATGGAACTGGAGCCAAAAGAGGTGAGTAGTGCAGCAGGGAGCAGTCGTGTCACAGAACTGATCACTCAAATGGCAGATGTGGAATTACAAGGGATTAAAAAGGATGATGCAAATATATAGCCTTCATATTCATACCCAGAAGAACAGACACAAATTTCTTAACATGAAAAATCGCACAGAGTTAGATTTGTCGATTGTAGAGGCTAATGCAACATTGGGGAATCAGTCAATGCGAGTCAATGCAAAAGCCATGGCCCAGATTTATCAAACTGTGTGAGCGACCAATTACAGCTCAGCTTTCACTTTACCAGAGGTCGTTAGCTGAGCTGTGATTGGTTGCTGTGGGAAAAAATCACTTGCATACTTTGATAAATCTGGGCACAGTGTTTCGGTTTGTTGTCTAGAAGACTCTGTTCATGCACATCTTCAATCCTGTCCAGTGTTTATTCCAAAGTCTTTGTGCAGCCTTCACTTTTCCCACGACATAAACACCCAGTGGTTTTGAATTTCTTCACCCAATGGGAAATGCAGTTTCTTTGTGGAGCACATTTACCACATTTATCTGTACTGTCACTCACAACATGATGCAGAGAAGAAAACACGACCCTTGAAATGGCGCTGCTGGTGTGATGAAAAGCAAATTTCAAGCCAGGGATATTTTCAAAACACTGGAATGGTTTTATTTAGAGAATAAAAAAATAAAAATACAGAGATGACGCGTTTCGGGGGAGCCACCCCCTTCCTCAGATCAGTCGGACTCTCTGTATTCTTATTGTTTTATTCTCTGAATAAAACCATTCCAATGTTTTGAAAATATCCCTGGCTTGGAATTTTTTTTCCATCACACCAGCAGCGCCATTTCAAGGGTCGTTTTTTCTTCTCTGCATCGTTTCCGTCGGGATTGGTTCACTCCCTCTCCTGGACCCGGGCTCAGCAGCTGGCTCTTCACATCTTGGCAACCCACTTGTTGGGTCTACATGCAAATTTTTATTTCGCTTGCGGTAAGCGGCCACTACCTAAGGGCGAACACAGCCTAAGGACGGTGCTTGTCATTCTTATATCCATCTATTGTTTGTGGTAACGCACAAGGCGCCCCCCTTTGGTCTCCTTTTTCTTTCATTCCCATTCACTCACAACAGACCTTGCTCTTGCAAATTCCAACACGCACAATGCTTTTTCTTGCTTTGCTGTCGCCATCTTATGTTACAAATAAATAAAAACATCTCATACTTGGCTCTGTGCTATGATTGGTTGCTATGGGCAAATACACCAGTTTTGCTTTGATTTTCAGTCACTGGCCATTTCGCCTACTACAGTCTTTACTTTTACACCATTTTTTCTGAATTGATGTGTCACATGGACCTTTATATCTTCTCACATATTTCATATATATTGTAATGACTGGGTCTTAGTGTATAATAGATAAGATGTATCATTTGGATTCCGCTCACAGAAAGCTATGACTATTTTTTGGCTCCTGACTCATCCTATTCCTACAAATCACTTACAGTATATAGATTGCTCATAGTGAAACATGACAACTCACTGGGGTTTGTGTAATATAATATTCTCGTTTTGTGTGTAGATTTGTCATCAGATGTGGGTTTTTCTTCTCCTTGAATAGTGATTCATTCAGACTGGTGGGATGTGATACATTCAAGTAGGAAAGTTATCTGGATAATAAAATGCTTTGTAGGTTCCTCACATCTTTTGTGCTTTTTTTGAAGCATCTCCTGTATATTGGGACTACACGTGAAATTTCCATGCTGTCACTGGATGACTGTACTGCATACAATACCAGCTGCACAGACTGTATTCAGTCAAGAGACCCCTTCTGTTGGTGGATCAGAGGAAAATGTGAATCAATTCTAAAACATAACGGGTATGTCATGCTATGAACTAACTAAAAGGGTCAGCCTGGACCAGTGTTTTCAAACCAAGGTGCCTCCAGCTGTTGCAGAACTACAACTCCCAGCATGCCCGGACAGCCGAAGGCTGTCCGGGCATGCTGGGAGTTGTAGTTGTGCAACAGCTGGAGGCACCCTGGTTGGAAAACACTGATCTGGACCATTGACTGCTACTGCTGTACACCCTTTATATTTCTTGTTTTTTTTTTTTTAACACCTGTAAATTTATCTTGTAGATAGTATCTATGTAAAGTGTTAGCATGGCTGTTTCTATTTTTTTTTTTTACTTCCCCTTAAAGTAACCACTGATAATTCCTGTCACAGCTTAGTTGTATACATCTTCTGTTTACCTGTTTTAGCTAAAGTGAGAGGCATAGTTTTTCGGCAATTTTTGGATGTGAATCCATCTCTGAATGTAGATACATTTCCTATGAATCCCATGCACATGTCCCTGCGCAGAGAGACTGGGTGTAGTGTTTGATCATTGCACTGCTAGTGCTGGAAGTCACTTATTGAGGAAAGGTCATATTATGTGCAGGTTTGAAGCATTTTCTTATTCAAAGTGCAAAGAGCTAGTAGGAGGGGTTCTGGTAGGTGATGATGTAATCCTGTAGTTCATAGAATGTCAGAGCCCAGAACTGACATTCTGTTCTGACACATTAAGCACTGTTATGTTTGAAGAGTCAGGCTGGTGATCACATGACCAAGTTACTGTAAAGAAATGTATGGATGCTGCTGTGCTGGAGTAAAACAAAAGGGGCTGTAGGAGTATTGATGACGAGTGTGCGTAACATATAGGCAAAAAAAACTCCCAAAACCTGGAGTTCTTCTTAAAGGTTTTACCTGTAATGAACCTTAAATGGGTTGTGTGCTGCCCTGCCTTTCGGAGCTCCGTACGCAGCGTCCGGCAAGTTCATTACTCCGAACGCTGTGTGCGGGCTTCCGTGTTCGCAGCCGCCGGGTGTGACGTCACGCCCGCCCCCTCAACGAAAGTCTTTGGTAGAGGGGGCGGGCGTGACATCACGGGGGGCGGGTCTGGCATGACGTCATGCCCGGCGTCCGCGAACACGGAAACCTGCACACAGCGTTCGGAGTAATGAACTTCCAGACGCTGCGTGCGGAGGTCCGAAAGGCAGGGCAGCGCGCAACCCATTTAAGGACATTTGTTTTATGTTTTTTATTCACTGTTTCATTCAAAGATCCATGTTTTTTGTCTTTTTCTATTGATGTAGCTTTAAAGGGGTACTCCACTGTAAACATCTTATCCCCTATCCACTCATGTCTATGGGAGGGGGCGTGACGGCTAGTACATAGCCGTCGCGCCTCCTCCCATAGAGGTGAATGGAGGGGGTGTGACGGCTGCATTGCCAGTTATTGGGCACGGAGCGGAGTTCGCTCCGTGCACCGGTTAACTTTGGTGCCGCAGTGGAGATTGCGGGGGTCCCCAGCGGAGAGACCCCGCAATCTAACATTTTATCCCTTATCCTTGGGATAGGGGATAAGATGTTTACAGCAGAGTACCCCTGTAAGCTTGTTTTGCAATGTCACCATTTTAGAGTACATAGAATTAGTTAATTTCTTTTTATTCATTTTTTCCCATAGTTTTTTCCATTTCTTTTGTCTGTTAACCATGCAGGTAAAATAGAGTAATATGTTAATTTTATTGTACAGGTCAGTAAGATAGAGGATAGTTTTCATATCTTTGTGCAATAAATACACATTGAAAATGTAAAGGCCACTGCACGTACCTTATGATGTGTGATTAACTTAAAAATGGTCAAATGTCTGTTTGTTATATGGCAAAAACTGCTTCATTTATAACTAGTCTGAGTTCAGGTTTATTTCCCAACACTTAACATATTTATTCCCCCCTAACAGCACCAAAATACTGGAGAATCTGAAACTAAATGATACATGTAGCTATGAAAAGGGTGAGTATATATGTATATATATATATTTATAGATCTTAGTGACTTTGACAAGTGCCACATTATCATGGCTAGACAACTGGGTTAGAGCATCTCCGAAATGGTAGGTTTTGTGGGTTTTTACTGGTGGTCAGTAGTTAGTACCTACTAAAAGTGGTCCAAGGAAAGACAAGAAATGAATCTAAAGGCCGATGTTACACACCGTAGATTATTAAAAGACTGACTCTGCTGTTTTTGAGTCAAAGCCAGAAATGGATCAGACAGGAAGAAAAAGTCCTTTCGTTATATTTATCTTTCCTTTTTTGGCTTAAAAACTGCATTGGCAATTTTAAGAAAGTATGAAAAAATCCTACCATTCATGACACCAGCCTTACCTGGGACCATTTTTTGGGGCAAATAAGTGTTCAGAGGAACACTCGTTCCTGATAATTGCCCTTGTTTAAAAGGGCCACAACAGTTTGTTGCAGGTTTTGTGTTTTTTTCCCGCATGTTTTGATCACATCTAAAAACCATACCCCAGAGAAAATGGAGGATGTGTAGCCGACAATGCTGGAAGTAAAGGGCCACATAAATGAAGTAGCCTGGTTTGCATGTTAGTTAACCCTGTAAAGGCACCGCCTGTTTTTACCTTAACGACACAGCCCAATTTTTCAAATACCTCTGACATGCTTTTACTTAGCGAGGGGATTCTAAGACAGTTTTTTCCTGACATATTGTACTATG
Source organism: Hyla sarda (assembly GCF_029499605.1). NCBI lineage: Eukaryota > Metazoa > Chordata > Amphibia > Anura > Hylidae > Hyla > Hyla sarda. The sequence continues at coordinate 171,669,396 of NC_079192.1, forward strand.
TATTTATGGTAAATCTTTGTTGATTCATGCAGCATTTTTTTGTGAAAAACTCCAAAATATTGATGTCAAAGAGTGAAGGTGACGTACAAACGGCAAAAACACCCCTATAGTTAGGATATCATTGTCTGAGAGCGATAGCGTCCGGCGCACGTCCGGACCTTTCAGAGCATCTGCACCCATGCACGGGCTGTTCGGGCATGCTGGGAGTTAAAGTTTTGCAACATCTGGAGGGTCACAGTTTGGGACCACTGCCATAGGCTGTGTTCACACATTGAGTTTTGTTTGTGGTACTATTGTGGTACTGCACGCGCAATGATATTACAACAGTACCGCAAATAAAACTGAACATGTGAACACAATCTTAGGCAAAAGAGCACCTTTATGTTTTGTTTTGTCTGTACTAGTATATGACCTCACTTTCAAGTAGTTGCTGGAAACAGAGATATATTAATTGCTTGACTATCCAGAATATTTGACAGAAACAAAGTTATATTAATTCAGTACAATTCTCTTTATATTTATTTATTTATTTTTTATGTTCCTTAGAGTCAACACTTATGTACCTTAAAGGAAATGGACATGGGTCCCCTAATAAAGAAGACTATAGAACTCAGTATTATTTGACATGTCCAACAATGTCAAAGCATGCCTCCTACATGTGGATGAATGGTGTCAGAGAAATGGTAAAATGTAAAACCAGCGATGACATCTGTGAGCTGATCATTGATGAAGTCACATCACCTGGAGAATACAAATGTATGGCAAAGGAAATGGACACAGAACATGTTATATTACAATATACATTCCAGGAATCAAACACTGCCATGAAGATTCCCTGCTTCTGGCTTTTGGTGTTGACCATTCAGATACTGATGATAATGTGACACATTCTTATGTTTTAGACGCTTTGCTAATTCTTCCGGAAAAAAAAAAAAATATAGGAGCGGATCTGGGTAAGGTAGGGCTCGTTTTAATCAGCGTCTCCCGCACTACCCACCAGTAGTGTGGATAGTGCGGGAGAAAATATCTGACAGTTTTCCTTTAATTCCACCTAAATTATTATTTAAATTTTAATGTCACAAAGGGATGTATGACCAGATGAACAAGTTGTGCATTTTGCTAAGTGTATAACCAACAGTGTAGCACATTTATATAATTATTTGTGCCTTTGAGGCACAAAGAGATATGTCAGCAAAATGTCTTAGTTGGATGCCGATTGCATCAACATGAGTCCTTTAGAGTTCAATGACCTGAATGAGGTAAGCAAGTGACTACATTCAAGTCATTTTCTGAGTTTATATAAGTTTTGGCTCAGACTGAAAAATCATGGTTTGTTGCGATATATATATATATATATATATATATATATATATATATATATATATATATATACAGTGATCCCTCAACATATGTTGAGGGGTCCGTGCAATGATAAGTATAGGAAGTTATACTCACCTGTCCCCACCGCTCCGGACCGTCACCGCTGCCCTGGATGTCGCCCTCCATCGCTGTCACCGCGTCCCCGAGGTGTCCCCGTTGCTCCGGACCATCACTGCTGTCACTCTTCATCGCCGTCATCATGTCGCTGCGCACGCCGCTCCTATTGAATCACGGGATGGCGTGCGCGGCGACGTGATGACAACGGAGGAGAGCGACGGCCATGCAGGGGATCCTGAAGAGGACGGTCCGGAGCGCCGGGGACAGGTGAGTGATCATCACCGCAGCACATGGGGCAAAAGCAGTCTGCGCTGCCGGATAGCCGTTTATGCAATGGCCCCGACATACAAAAGCATTGTATGTTGATGCTGCCTTCAACATGCGATGGCCTCTGAGAGGCCATCGTATGTTGAAATTATCGTATGTCGGGGCCATCGTAGGTCGGGTGGGGGGGGGGTTCACTGTATATATATATATATATATATATATACGCACTGATCAAAAAAATTAAGGGAACACTAAGGGAACACATTCTAGATCTGAATGAATGAACCAATTGTATGAAATGCTTTCGTCTTTACATAGTTGAATGTGCTGACAACTAAATTACACAAAAATTATCAATGGAAATATAATTTATCGACCCATGGAGGTCTGGATATGGAGTCACGCTCAAAATCAAAGTGGAAATCCACACTACAGGCTGATCCAATTTTGATGTAATGTCCTTAAAACAAGCCAAGATGAGTCTCAGTAGTGTGTGTGGCCTCCACGTGCCCGTATGACCTCCCTACAATGCCTGGGCATGCTCCTGATGAGGTGGCGGATGGACTCCTGATGGATGTCCTCCCTGACCTGGTCTAAAACATCCGCCAACTCCTGGACAGTCTGTGGTGCAATGTGGCGTTGGTGGATGGAGCAAGACATGATGTCCCAGATGTGCTCAGTCGGATTCAGGTCTGGGGAACGGGCGGGCCAGTCCATAGTATCAATGCCTTCCTCTTGTAGAAACTGCTGACACACTCCAGCCAAATGAGGTCTAGAATTGTCTTGCATTAGGAGGAACCCAGGGCCAACTGCACCAGCATATGGTCTCACAGGGGGTCTGAGGATCTCATCTCAGTACCTAATGACAGTCAGGCTAACTCTGGCAAGCAAATGGAGGGCTGTGCGGCCCCCCAAAGAAATGCCACCCCACATCATTACTGACCCACCGCCAATCCGGTTATGCTGGAAGATGTTGCAGGCAGCAGAACGTTCTCCACAGCGTCTCCAGACTCTGTCACGTCTGTCACATGTGCTCAGTGTGAACCTGCTTTCATCTGTGAAGAGCACAGGGCACCAGTGGCGAATTTGCCAATCTTGGTGTCCTCTGGAAAATGCCAAACATCCTGCACAGTGTTGGGCTGTAAGCACAACCCCCACCAGTGGACGTCGGGCCCTCATACTACCCTCATGGAGTCTGTTTGAGCGGACACATGCACATTTGTGGCCTGCTGGAGGTCATTTTGCAGGGCTCTGGCAGTGCTCATACTTGCACAAAGGCGGAGGTAGCAGTCTTGCTGCTGGGTTGTTGCCCTCCTATGGCCTCCTCCATATCTCCTGATGTACTGGCCTGTCTCCTGGTAGTGTCAAGGTTGGCTGCTGATGAGGCCTTAAAATGTGCATGACTGAGGCTGTATACTGCTGAGTGTCGACACAAGAAATAAACACCAGACAAAATATTGGTATATATCTCCTTCTCAGCATACTGGCTAAGTAACTGTCCCAAGGAGTTCTGAGAGTTCTGTTTATTACACGGAAGTACATTGGTTTTTACATTTGACAGAAAAAGGGAGGTTAGTTATCACGTCAAAATCATCATGTTATAATTTGATTGGTTATTTGTAGAGATGAGCGAACTTACAGTAAATTCGATTCATCACGAACTTCTCAGATCGGCAGTTGTTGAGTTTTCCTGCATAAATTAGTTCAGCTTTCAGGTGCTCCCGTGGGCTGGAAAAGGTGCATACAGTCCAAGGAGACTCTTTCCTAGGACTGTATCCACCTTTTTCAGCCCACCGGAGCACCGGAAAGCTGAACTAATTTATGCAGGAAAAGTCATCAAATGCCAAACTGAGAAGTTCGTGACGAATTGAATTTACTGTAAGTTCGCTCATCTCTAGTTATTCGAGTATTGCGTCTGTATATATTAGCATATTTAAGCATTCATTTCTCTCTTGGCCATAGTTCACTTATGCTGCCCTGTCACTCTTCTACCGTAAAATTCCGGATTTCTCTGTCCTTCTGCACAGTCTATATTTCTTCAAATATTTTGTCTTTTGACTTTGTATCTTGCTTCTTTTGGCCGTGTTCCAAGGTCTTCATCTTAGTTACAGGCAAATAGCACGCTGATATGTCTCATAAGGAAAATAATGTTTTTCTACAGAATGTTTGCATATATATCTATTTTTAATATATATGTATTGATCAGTAATCAAAATCATAATGGTCATCCTTATCAGTAGCACCTCCATGCTGTAGACACTACGCTGACAGACACAGCAAACCTTCTCGATTTGCCCTCCTGGATGAGCTTCACTACCTGAGCCACTTGTGTGGGTTGTAGACTCCGTCTCATGCTATCACTAGAATGAAAGCACCGCCAGCATTCAAAAGTGACCAAAACATCAGCCAGTAAGCATAGAAACTGAGTAGTGGTCTGTGGTCACCATCTGCAGAACCACTCCTTTATTGGGGGTGTCTTGCTAATTGCCTATAATTTCCACCTGTTGTCTGTTCCATTTGCACAACAGCATGTGAAATTGATTGTCAATCAGTGTTGGACAGTGTGATTTCACAGACGTGTGATTGAATTGGAGTTACATTGTGTTGTTTAAGTGTTCCCTTTAATTTTTTGAGCAGTATATATATATATATAGATAGATAGATAGATAGATAGAGAGAGAGATCACAAAGTAATATTATTGTAAGAAAGAATAATGTTTAAATGAATGGAATAATAGTAGTCTAGGGCAGTGTTTCCCAACCCAGTCCTCAAGGCACACCAACAGTCCAGGATTTAAATTTTTCCCTGTTCTATTCCAATGGAGTAACTGAAAAAACCTGGAATGTTGGTGTGCCTTGAGGACTGGGTTGGGAAACACTGGTCTATGGGTTGATGTGATATGCCCACTGAAATTTAGTGAACAGCAGAAATTATTCTATGGAGGCTACTGCTGTATTGTTTTTCTGCACTTTATATCTGTCCTGAGGGGCCATTGACAGACAAGTCAAATAACTGTGATTTTCTTAATAACTCAAAACTCTGTGTTTTTTGTGTTAAATAACTAAATAACTAAATAACAGGAAATAACTTTTTTTTTTATATATATCTACTGGCTCCTGAAAGTTAAACAGATACCTACTTCTATTAAAAATCTCAATCCTTCCAATAATTATCACCTGCTGAAGTTGAGTTGTTCTTTTCTGTCTGACCACAGTGCTCTCTGCTGACACCTCTGCCTGTCTCGGGAACTGCACAGAGTAGAAGAGGTTTGCTATGAGAATTTGCTTCTACTCTGGACAGTTCCTGAGACAGGTGTCATCAGAGAGCACTTAGACAGAAAAGAACAACTCGACTTCAGCAGCTAATAAGTACTGAAATGATTAAGATGTTTTAATAGAAATAATTTACAAATCTGTTTAACTTTCTGGAGCCAGTTGATACATAAAAAAAAGTTTTTTCCTTGAATACCCATTTAATTGTAGAAAATAAAAATTGTGTTCATTTTTTTTAATGTTACAGGTATTTATTTATTTATTTATTTATTTTTTTTACTTTCTTGGGGGCCACTATATGAAGGCACACACTTTGTTTCTGTATTGTCGACAGCAAGATGCTCTTAATGGCAGCTGAAATTATTGGGAGTTAAATGACAGTGAAATCTCATAGACTTCTTCAGTTACCAGGATCGTATTAAGTACTACTTGAAAGAAAACATGGCCTAACCTGTGTGTATGGTGTTAGAGACTGTTCACAAGGCTTATAAGCGCATGGTTTTTGATGCAGAAACATCGCATATTTCTGGGTCAAAAACCCCACTACCATTAACTTCAATGGGAGACAGGAAACCACATGGAAAAGAAGTGACGTCACTACGTTTCCACAAGGTTATGTTCTGAACCGTCCTATGATGTCAATAAGAGTTTCAGGGCTTCCCAGCCCCCCAACCCTGCACTGCATGTGGCACAGAGAGAGCTGCATATGTGTTTAGCCTCTTTGAACCTACTCTTGCCATATCTGTAACTCCAGCAGTACAATACTTTCCGTATACTTCGGCTCTTAACACTCAGGACTTTAATAACTTTGCGTTAGTATTTTACACTGATTATGAATCATTCCATCGCTTTTCATACAAAGACTTTGCAAAACACTGTTCATTTCCATGGAAAATAGATATGGGTGTATGTCATTCATGTGTCCATAAAGGTTTCCTGTGTGTTTCCCAAAATACTCTGCTCACAGGAAACCACAATGGCAGAATGCATTTAGCATTGCCACAAAAACAGAAAAAAGTCAGTATCAGTAAAATAAATAAAGCAATATTTTTACTTAATGTTTACGTGGATTTTAAATATTTCTTTTTAGAAAAATGGATTTTAGCATATACAAGAATATCAACAGATGTCTATGGAGGAGATATTCAAGAACCATATAATTCTAAGAAAGTGTAAACTTAGATTAGGCAGTCTAAGGGTGCTTTCACACTACGTTTGTAGTGTACGGTTGCTGGATCCGGTTGGGAGGGGCGAAAACCGGCCGCTCCCGTATCCCAGACGGATCCGGCCCGAACCCCATTCATTTCAATGAGCCGACCGGAGTCAAACGCTGACTCCGGTTGTCTCATTTTTGCCCCTTATACAGTTTTCTGACCGGACCTAAAACAGTGGTATACCACGGATCCAGCAAACGTACACTACAGACGTAGTGTGAAAGCACCCTAAGATTGCACCAGATTTTTAACAGTGGTTCAGGCTGTTTGAAAATCTGGTGCATCTTATACTATGTCTGTACAACCAATTAGGGGGCTTAGTTTAAGTAAAAACTATGCTCCTAAAAAGTATAAATTTTTGGCGCATGCTTGGTACATTCTAAGCCCCGTCTAAGTTTCTGAGGCCATGCTTGTGCCAAAGTCATATTTGTTCGTAATTTGTTCAAAAATGTGGTGCAAAGGGGGTGCGCCATCTTATAATGACATGAACCAAACCCAAAGGGCATAAGAGGCCCATAAATGCTACTATTCCAAACCCCAGGGCCGTAGCCCGGGGTGTTACACCCCTAATATTGTGCCCCTAAAATATAACTTTTATTGAAGTCGTTTAAAATAAGCCCAGAAAAAATATTTTTAAAATAAAGTTGTCAGTGGGATCAGTATTCAGTATGTGTATATGCCAATTAATGTGGGACTATGTCTGCTTTCCCACTAACAGTATCTTAGTGAGTGGTGTTCCAACTGTTAATATGACGTGAACAGGCATAAAGGGCATGTCATTTTAAAGTCACCTTGATCACCAATATTCTGCTTTGTTTTTCTTTAATACATATTAATAAAAGTTAAGTTTTAGGGAATCCTGCCATATAAGGATATCTGTACTCCAGGCCAAGTGCTCTGGAGTAATTGTGTTTCATCATCTCTGTGATCAGCCACAAGGTGTACACGCCGTACATGCCGTACACAGGGAGTTCATCAGCCTAAAGTTGTAAAAGCTGTATACAGGGAGTGGCCTTTGTCTCTTGATTTGAAGGTGTACGAAGATGGCGTCCTCCTCCCTAGGCTTCACTCTGCCAGAAGGCCTGTGCCCTCTGCTTACTGAGATGCATGCCTCCCAAGGGAGTAACAAGAAAAAGAATAGAAAAGCCAAGTATAAGCCTTGCATGAAATGCAAACCCTTATCCTGAGGAATGAATTTATCTACAGGGCTTGGGCTTTTTGTAGTGCTGTTTCATAGCATTCCACTATTTAGTGGGGGCTGCATTTCTGGTGGTTCGGTAGTTGTGGCTCTGGTCTGTTGGGTGGTGCTGAAGAAAGCCACAGTTTAGCCTTAGCCTAACCTGTCGTGTCCTCTATAAATATTACGAAAAAAGACTGTGGTGTTAATGCTGCGAAAAAACGCTGTGCAGCAGTTAGTTATTTTTTTTTGGGGGGGGGGGGGGGGGGGGGCTTGGATACTTAGCCTATGTCTTAAGTTATATTATTTATATAATAAAATAAAAAAAATCCTGTTTGAGTCTCTGTTGTCCTGCATGCAATTTGTCAAAAATACAATTTCTTGCACAACATCATATTACAGAAAAAAAAAAAAACATATTCTGTAGTAGGGGCCCTGAAACTTCTAGCGGAGTCTGTGGGGTTCCAGGGTGCATCCATGATATTGATGGCAAAAATAGTAATGCACCCAGTGCTATACTTTCTATTAAATATAAGGCAATTAGTGACAGATTCAGGCATATATTATGATTAGAGATGAGCAAATTTTTTTAAAATCCGATTCGGCCGATTCGCCGAATTTAAAAAAAAAATTGTTTCGGTCCGAATATATTTGCGGCGAATCGCTATTAAAAATGGCTATTTCTGGCCTACAGAGAGCCTCAATAGGGGTGTAGTACACTTTGCCTTGCTGTAACACGCATAGGGTGTATACTGGGTTAGTGAAATAAAACTGACATGCAGATAATTATGACATGCAGATCAGAGGTGCCGCTATTAGAATCACTGTTGCAGAGAGGCACAATGACAGAGCCTGGAGGTGGCATCAGTATGAGGAGACCATATAGTGGCTGAATGACATAGCGTGGAGGTGGCAGCAGCATGAGGAGAACATATAGTGGCTGAATGACACAGCCTGGAGTTGGCGGCAGCAGGGGGAAACCATATAGTGGCTGAATGACACAGCCTGGAGGTGGTGGAAGCATGAGGAGACCATTTAGTGGCTGAATGACACAGCCTGGAGGTGGCTGCAACATGAGGAGAACATATGGTTGCAGTATGAGACAGCTTGGAGCTGGCATCAGCATGAGGAGAACATATGGTGGCAAAATGAGACAGCCTGGAGGTGGCATCAGCATGAGGAGAACATATGGTGGCAGATTGAGACAGCCTGGAGGTGGCAGCAGCAGCATCAAGAGTCCTGAAAGTGGCCTGGTGACAGAGTGGTGCGGTGGGTGGCAATACCAGTACCCGGTGATGAAGGTGGGTGAAAAAAGGAGAACTTGTCATCAGATGTGTGGCATCAGGTGGGTGGCAGGATCAGAATAGTAGCTGAGGCAGGTAGGCAGAAGAAAACGGTCTCTTTTGTAAAAGTGTTTGTGTGCACAAGTAAGTATTGAGGATATGTATTACGCAAAACTTAACTTTTAATAATACGCTTAGGATAAAATATATGGACCCGTTTTTTGTTTTTTTTAATTCAAACAAAAGGAAAGGTTTGAAAAAAACACCATGTGCCACCTACACTACCAAGTATTGCTGTGATGCAAAGACCTCTAAAAGGTGGAAGGGAACAACGTATGGACCATTGTAACCAGGAGGCGGCAGTGCGCGTGCCAGGGAACAGAACCAGTGGAGAAGCCAGCAGGAGCAAGGGGTAAGTGATGTCTCGCAATGTTAATCCCGGACCCGCCGGAAGAAGGAGGAGAGCACTCACGGCCAGAGGGAGTGGCCGGAGCGCTCGCCACAACAGTGGGGCTGCCCTTTTTAAGAAGAGTAACACTTTTCTCGAAAAAGGTGGAAGGGAACAACGTATTGTCCATTGTAGTAGGTGGGGGTGAAAACTTCCCCTGTAAGGCCCTACTCTTGCCCTATTAATTCCCTTCTTGGCAATTGTTACTCCCCCTAAAAAGGGCGGCCCCACACAGGAAATTCTCTATTTCCACCTAAAAACCCTGGAAATGGCAGTGTTTGTAGGGGGAAATAGGAAGAGGTTTCTGTGTGGGGCCACCCTTTTTAGGGCGAGTAACACTTGCCAAGAAGTGAATTAATAATGCAAGAGTAGGGCCTTACAGGGGAAGTTTTTACCCCCACTTCTTACAATGGACCATACCTTGTTCACCTCCACTTTTTAGAGGTCTTTGCATCACATCAGTACTTGGTGGTGTAGATTGAACATAGTGTTTTTTGCACACCTTTCCTTTTGTTTGATTAAAAAAAAAATTTGGGTACATATATTTTATCTTAAGAATGTTATTAAAAGTTACGTTTTACGTAATGCATATCCTCAATACTTACTTGTAGTCTGATGCGGAGGAATGTCTGTAACTGGGGATGAGTGCTTTAAATATGTTTTGCACTATCCACATTTGTGAAGAGTTGGTGTGGCACCATGGTCAATCTACACTGATGCATCAGGCATTGGTGAGGGAAAATCCTGGCTGATCCATGCCTGATTCATCTTCACAAAGGTCAGTCACTCCACATTTTTTGTGGACAGACGATTTCTCCTTGGGTTTACTATGGCTCCGCCGCACTAAACACCCGCTCTGATGGCACACTACTGGCCGGGCAGGACAGCTTTTCCAGGGCAAACTCTGCTAGTTGCGGCCACACATCAAGTTTGGCTTCCCAGAAGTTCAGCAGATCTTCAAGGTTGGCAGGGTCATGTTAAGGTATGCCATCACCTGCTGGTTCAGGTCCTGCTCCAGGTCTACCTGCTGCTGATGAGTTGCTTCACTATGCGGGTGAAGAAAGCTACTCATCATCGACTGTAGGCTCAGGCTGCTGGTGATGGAGCTGGTACTGCTCCTGCCACCCCACCCCTCCCCAGCAGCCATGGCAGTGGAAGGTGAGCGCAGAGGGCCCCCGAGTCAGACCTGCAAGAGGATGGACGATTGTGGCTTTCTCAAAGGGCCTGAGCAAATGGCAGGTGTCACATATGAGATGCCACTGATTGACATTGAAATTACACAGGGGAGTCCCCCTACCCGCTTGGATCATCAAGAAATTGGTGATGGCTTTTCTCTGTTCATATAGATGGTCCAACATATGGAGGGTGGAATTCCAACGTGTGGAAATGTCACAAATGAGACTATGTTGGGGGATGCCGTTCTGACGCTGCAGCTCAAGGAGGGTGTACTTTGTGGTGTACGAGTGGCTGAAGTACATGCAAAGCTTCCTTCCCATTGTTAGGATGTCTTGCAGATGGGGGGAACACTTCAGGAACCGCTTGACAACCATACTGAACATGTGTGCTCTGCAGGGTGCATGTCTCAGGCTTCCTTGTCGCAGCGCAGACAAGATGCTCTTCCCGTTGTCGGTCACCATGGTTCCCACTTCCAGTTTTCGTGGAGTAAGCCATGATTCGATTTCTTCATGAATTACTTTTAGCAGCTCCTCCCCTGTGTGACTCCGTTCGCCAAGGCAAACCATGTAAAGAACAGCGTGACACTGCCGTGCCCTGCACACATGGTACACTGGAGGGGCACTGAGACCTCTCTGTGCAGTCGAGGCTGAGGACACAGTGGAGGATGAGGAGGCGGAGTCGCACACTGTCACAGGACCAACAGCCTGAGAGCGTGGAGGCGGACGTGGCATGACCTGTCCAAGTTACAGCTCCACACGTCGGTGCTGCCGTGCACTTTGATACACACCGACAGGCTCAAGGACTGGCCCAGCTTCTGTTCCACAAAATTGTGCCTTCTTCAAAAGGGAGGGACTGCAGCACCAGCAACTTGGACAGGAGCACATTCAGCTTCTCCGCCGTTGGATGAGTGGGCGAATACTCTTGTTTCTTGGACATGGCTTCACCGAAGGATTGCTGGCGGAATGACTGACTCGAAGAAGGAGGAGCAGGAGCATCTGGTGCAGAAGATGGGAATGACACGCAGCTCCCTTCGGCTGAGGTGGTGGAGCCTTGGCTGACTGAAACAGGGTGCGGCGTGCCACTGGGTGATGCAGCAGGCTGGACTGCCACATCGGAGCCATGGTTCTCCCAGGCCGGTTAATGGTGATGCTGCATATGTTGACGCAGGGCCGTGGTGCCAACATTGGGACCCTGGCCACGCTTCACCTTCTACCAACACACCTTGCATGTGGCCATGTTAACCTCCTCCAGATGCTTGATGAAAAACTGATGCACCGCCGAGTAGCTGATTTTCCCACCAACAGTCCGCACTGATTGACTGCTACTGCCGCCGACTCCAGGAAGGCTGCCGCGAAGAAGGTGGTCTACCCTGGGCACGTTTGGCTCCAGACTTCCAACTTCTGCCACCATGCTGACTGCCAACCATGCTACCACCTTGCTGGCTCAGCTGCTGCCCCACGGGCAACCTACAACCCTCTTCTCCTGATGATGATGATGATGATGAAGCCCCTTCTGCCTCCCGGCACCCAAGTGCGATCGCCTTCATCATTGAGTTGTGTCTGCAAGTCACTGATGTCCTCCTCAAGTTCCTCAACAGTGTCATCTTCAGGAACCTGAACGCTCGCAACACCACTTCCCACGCCACTCTCCTCATCACTACTTGCCCTCCTAGCGGAGGAAGCAGCGGATGTCTCCTCCACTTCTTGGCTGGGCAGTAGCTGCTGATTGTCCTCTAGATAGTCCTCACTAAATAGTGGACTGAACGCACAGCATAAGATTCTTCTCTGGGGGGAGGGAACATCATTGGACAGAGGCAATGGGAGGACAGGGACTGCTCCCAGGCCATACCAACTGAGGGTTGTGTCTGAGGAACCCACCAACTGTTGACTGGGGATGTCAGATGTCACTTGTGATGAAGTGGATGACCGTGTTAACTAATCGATGATGGCAGATGGGTTGCTGGTCGAGACACGACCGCTAGCTGATACCGGGGGCTCCGGCCACTCGTTGCAATTCCTGCTGCCACTCGCCCCTAGTTTGCTGCGACCTCTGCCTGATGATTTAAGCCTCTGCCACTCCTCTGTGCACGTCCTTGCACTTCTCCTGACATACTTAGTGCATATATGAGGGGAGTACAATACGCTCGACTACGCTTAAATCAGTATTTGTCTACAACACCTGCCGGTGTGTACTTTTGCCTGGCCTTTCACAGTATCTAGGCCTTTAAGACTTTAACAGGAACAAAATAGTACACTTCTTAGATTTACGTATGTGGTACACACTTATGAGGGGAGGACAATGCGCTCCAGTACGCTTAAAACAGTATTTGTCTATACCAGCCTGTGTGTACTTTTGCCTGGCTTTTCACAGTATCTAGGCCTTTAAGACTTTAGCAGGAACAAAATAGTACACCACATAGATGTACATATGTGGTATGAGCTTATGTGGGAAGGACAATGCGCTCCAGTACACCTAAAACAGTATTTGTGTACAACACCAGCAGTACACACCAGTGCTGCAGCACACAGTCGCTGTGTACTACACCCAAAATTGCACTTTCTCTCTTAGTCTCACTCCCTTCCCTATCAGTGCTTCTAGGCAGGATTTGGGCTTGAGGTGAATCGCTGCTGTTCTGTGCAACACACTGCTCTCTTACCCTCTTTGTAAGAGAACACTGTAGTGACTGGGAAGTGATTCCCTGCTTTAAAAATGCTTTTCTGTGCAACACACACTGCTCTCTGTCCCTCTCTCTGTGCAACAGAATGCTGATGTGACTGGGAGGTGAATCGCTGCTGGAAAAATGCTTTTCTGGCCAACACACAGTGCCATCTGTCCCTCTCTATCTCTCTGCAATGAAAGGCTGAAGTGACTGGCCGCAAGATGGCTGCCGATTATATTGGGCTGTGACATCACAGGGGTGACTGGCTGCTGATAGGCTGCTTGTGATTCAGGGTCATCCCACTTACCCTTGTTCCCGCCTTCCCAGGATTCCTTGCCCCATGTCCTCACATGTGGATTTGCCATTTTAGATACCCTGGACCACACTAAATGGAGTTTAATGAAGGAATTTGCGTGATCGAATCGCGGCGATATTCGCATTCGTTGCAAATCAAATTTTTCATGAAATTCGTAATGAATTCGATTCGCTCATCCCTAATTATGATACAAGTTATAATAAGTAATGTATATGTACACTGTATATGGTTTACGTCCAAGTTATCTTATGTTGAATTCCTATAGACTTGCTGTAAGTAAACAAAAAAGAAAGTGCTGAACACTGCAAGTTCTAAAATGTTGATGTGATAAGTATATATCAGCACTAAGACACATGATCTGCCCACTCTGTCACAGAACAAAACATCTACTGTTCCCCTTTCATAACATGTGTCATGTGTGTCGGCAACTTTTCAAGCCCCTGTCAATAATCTTCTGTTAGTGCACGTCTTAAAAAGGTCAATTATTCATGGTGTCTTATCAAAGGGAAATAGACCTCAGAGCGATAGTTGGGCTTTCCTTCACCTGGGGAAAATCATTTAGTTGCTACCCTACAGTTTATCTAAATACCATCACCAAGGCAAAGAGCTTTGCTGCATCCCCTGTGATATTCGGCACCTGAGGCACAAGTATTCCCACAGCCCCCCCCCCCCTATCATTCTACACTCAATACCCAATGAAACGCTATGACACTTGAAATTTAACTCTGACTCTTCCCATTTCTATTGACCATCTCTGAGATGTTTTTGCACCTTGATTGAATTCCCCTGTGGTAAATTCAGTTGATTGGGAATGATTTGGAAAGACACATCACTGTCTATATAAGGCCTCACAACTGATGAATATAAGAGCAAAAACCAAGTCATGAGTTGTAGAGATGAGCGAATGTTTTTAAAAATTCGATTCAGCCGATTCGCCGAATTTTCAGAAAATGTTTTGTTTGGTCCGAATTTATTTGCGGTGAATCGCTATTAAAAACGGCTATTTCTGGCCTACAGAGAGCCTCAATAGGGGTGTAGAACACTTTACCTTGCTGTAACACGCATAGGGTTTGTGAAATAATACTGTTATTCAGTATGACATGCAGATCAGATGCTTCACTATTAGAATCAATTTCACAGAGTGGCACAATGACAGAGACTGGAGGTGGCATCAGTATGAGGAGACCATATAGTGGCTGAATGACACAGAGTGAAGGTGGCGGCAGTATGAGGAGACTACATAGTGGCTGAATTACTCAGAGTGGAGGTGGCAGCAGCATGAGGAGACCATATAGTGGCTGAATGACACAGCGTGGAGGTGGCGGCAGCATGAGGAGAACATATAGTGGCTGAACGACACAGCCTGGAGTTGGTGGCAGCACATAGTGGTTGAATGACACAGCCTGGAGTTTTTGGCAGCATGAGGAGAACATATAGTGGCTGAATGACACAGCCAGGAGGTGGCGGAAGCATGAGGAGACCATATAGTGGCTGAATGACACAGCCTGGAGTTGGCGGCAGCATACGGTGGCTGAATGACAGAGCATGGAGGTGGAGGCAGCATGAGGAGACCATATAGTGGCTGAATGACACAGCCTGGAGTAGGCGGCAGCATGAGAAGATCACATAGTGGAATGACACAGCCTGAAATTGGCGGCAGCATATAGTGGCTGAATGACACAGCCTGGAGTTTTCAGCAGCTTGAGGAGACCATATAGTGGCTGAATGATACAGCCTGGAGGTGGCGGAAGCATGAGGAGACCATATAGTGTCTGAATGACACAGCTTGGAGTTGGAGGCAGCATGAGGAGACCACATAGTGGCTGAATGACACAGCCTGGAGTTGGCGGAAGCATTTGGTGGCTGAATGATACAGCCTGGAGGTAGCAACAGCATAAGGAGACCACATAGTGGCTGAATGACACAGAGTGGAGGTGGCGGCAGCATGAGGAGAACATATAGTGGCTGAATGACACAGCCTGGAGGTGGCGGAAGCATGAGGAGACCATATAGTGGCTGAATGACACAGCGTGCAGGTGGCGGCAGCATGAGGAGAACAAATAGTGGCTGAATAACACAGCTGGAGGTGGCGGAAGCATGAGGAGACCATATGGTGGCTAAATGACACAGCGTGGAGGTGGCGGCAGCATATAGTGGCTGAATGACACAGCCTGGAGTTTGCGGCAGCATGAGAAGACCATATGGTGGCTGAATGACACAGCGTGGAGATGGTGGCAGCATGAGGAGAATATATAGTGGCTGCATAACACAGCCTGGAGCTGGCGGCAGCATATAGTGGCTGAATGACACAGTGTGGAGTTTGCGGCAGCATGAGGAGACCATATAGTGGCTGAATGACACAGCATGGAGGTGGCGGCAGCATGAGGAGAACATATAGAGGCTGAATGACACAGCCTGGAGGTGGCGGCAGCATGAGGAGACCATATAGTGGCTGAATGACACAACGTGGAGGTGGCGGAAGCATGAGGAGAACATATAGTGGCTGAATGACACAGCGTGGAGGTGGTGGCAGCATGAGGAGACCATGTAGTGGCTGAATGACACAGCGTGGAGGTGGCGGCAGCATGAGGAGACCATATAGATGCTGAATGTCACAGTGTGGAGGTGGCGGCAGCATGAGGAGAACATATAGAGGCTGAATGACACAGCCTGGAGTTGGCGGCAGCATATAGTGGCTGAATGACACAGCCTGGAGTTTGCGGCAGCATGAGGAGAACATATAGTGGCCAAATGACACAGCGTGAAGGTGGCGGCAGCATGAGGAGAACATATGGTGGCAGTGTGAGACAACTTGGAGCTGGCATCAGCATGAGGAGAACATATGGTGGAAGAATGAGACAGCCTGGAGGTGGCAGCAGCAGCATCAGGAGTCCTGAAAGTGACCCGTGACAGAGTGGTGTGATGGGTGGCAATACCAGTACCCGATGATGAAAGTGGGTGAAAAAAGGAGAACTTGGCATCAGATGTGTGGCATCAGGCGAGTGGCAGGACTGATCCACACATCTGATGCCAGCTGAGGCAGGTGGGCAGAAGAAAATGGTCTCTATTGTAAAAGTGTTAGTATGCACAAGTAGGTATTGAGGATATGCATTACGTAAAACTTAACTTTTAATAATATGCTTAGGATAAAATATATGGACCCAAAAGATTTTTTTTTTATCAAACAAAAGGAAAGGTGTGCAAAAAACACCATGTGCCACCTACACCGCCAGGTATTGATGTGATGCAAAGACCTCTAAAAGGTGGAAGGGAACAATGGGGGTAAACACTTCCCCTGTAAGGCCCAACTCTCCCGTTATTAATTCCCTTCTTGGCAAGTGTTACTCTCCCTATTTCCACTTACAAACATTGCCATTTCCAAGGGTTTTTAGGTGGAAATATCGATTGGCTCCTGTGTGGGGCCGTCCTTTTTAAGACGAGTAACACTTTCCTCGAAAAGGTGGAAGGGAACAACGTATTGTCCATTGTAGCAGGTGGGGGTAAAACATTCCTTTCTTGGCAAGTGTTACTCACCCTAAAAAGGGCAGCCCAACACAGGAAACTCTCTCTTTCCAACTAAAAACCCTGGAAATGGAAGTGTTTGTAGGGGGAAATAGTAAGAGGTTCCTGTGTGGGGCTGGACTTTTTAGGGCAAGTAACACTTGCAAAGAAGGGGATTAATAAGGCGAGAGTAGGGCCTTACAGGGGAAGTTTTTACCTCCACCTGTTACAATGGACCATACGTTGTTCCCTTCCACTTTTTAGAGGTCTTTGCAACACATTAATACTTGGTGGTGTAGGTGGCACATGGTGTTTTTTGCACACCTTTCCTTCTGTTTGATTAAAAAAAAAAAAATCAGTACATATATTTTATCCTAAGAAAAGTTAAGTTTTAGCTAATGCATATCCTCAATAATTACTTGTGGTCTGATGCGGAGGAATATCTGTAACTGGGGAGCGGCACCTTAAACATGTTTAGCACTATCCATATTTGTGAAGTGTTGGTGTGGCACCATGGTCAATCTACTCTGATGCATCAGGCATTGGTGGGTGGAAATCCTGGCTGATTCATGCCTAATTCCTCTTCACAAAGGTCAGTCTTTCCACATTTTTCATGGACAGACGAGTTCTCCTTGGGACTTCTATGGCCCCCGCTGAACTAAACACCCGCTCTGATGGCACACTACTGGCTGGGCAGGACAGCTTTTCCAGGGCAAACTCTGCTAGTTGTGGCCACAAATCAAGATTGGCTGTCCAGAAGTTCAGCGGATCTTCAAGGTGTATTTAAAGTAAAAGAAAAAAAGAGATGCGCTCCTAGTGTGGTATGTTTACGGTAGGTGAGCCCCTTAGAAAAAAATAAATTTAGGGCATACCAGAGGGCGTTGTGCTGAGGGCAAAACACCTATGATGGTATGTAGTATCGCTTAGTCGGAGTGAGGTCAGCAGCTCCAGGGTCCCCTCTGAGTGTACTAGACGCTCAGTGCTTTAAGTGAGATTCCAGGCGTGTGAACCATATCATGCAACACATAAAAATGAGGACTCAGTTCCAAAGCGCTTCCCCTCTAATTTAGTAAATGGTATGCCAAAGCAGAAGAAATTCTTGGTATAAAAGGAATTTATTGCAACAATTAGTTTCGAGCCTTATGAAGGGCTCTTCCTCAGGCATATGAAATACACTGCAAGCACTCGTGGTTAAAAATCCCGGGCTCACTCTGCATCCGGGTAAAAAGGCATTGGCATGGTCATGTCAAGGTATGCCATCACCTGCTAGTTCAGGTCCTGCTCCAGGTCTACCTGCTGCTGTTGAGTTGCTTCACTATGCAGGCTGCTGCTGATAGAGCTGATACTACTCCTGCCACCTCACCCCTCCTCAGAAGCCATGGCAGTGGAAGGTGAGCGCAGAGGGCCCCCCGAGTCAGACCCCCCGAGGATGGACGTTGGCGCAGATAGGCATCGGCAAACTGACTATGTAGGATGTCTCTGTAGTAGGTCAGTTTATCCTCCCTCTTAGTGGGTGTAAAAAAGGCCCCCATGTTGTGCCAGTAGCGAGGGTCCAATAAGGTGGAGAGCCAGAAGTCATCCTGCTGCCGAATGGTGACAATTCAGCAGTCACTACGCAGGCAAGTGAGCACGCATCGTGCCAGTTGTGCAAGTGACTCGGAGGGACTCCCTGCCTCCATCTCCACTGCATACTGCCACTGTGTGTCTGGGTCCTCTGTCTCGCCTTCCTCATAACCCTCTAACTCAGGGGTCCTCAAACTTTTTAAACGGGGGGCCAGTTCACGGTCCCTCAGACCGTTGGAGGGCCGGACTATAGATAACAAAACATGAATAAATTCCTATGAACACTTATATATCTTTTTAGTGGACTACCACTTTAAATACACAGCACAGTTCCTCCCACATTAGGTTGGCAGTATAGATCCCCCACATTAGGTTGTAGTTCCCCCACATTAGGGTTTGCAGTACAGTACCCCCACATTAGGTGCAGTACAATTCCCCCACATTAGGTGCAGTACAATTCCCCCACATTAGGTGCAGTACAATTCCCCCACATTAGGTGCAGTACAATTCCCCCACATTAGGTGCAGTATACTTCCCCCATATTAGGTTGGCAGTATAGTTCCCCCACATTAGGTAGTAGTTCCCCTACATTAGGTTGTAGTTCCCCCCCACATTAGGTGCAGTATAGTTCACCCACATTAGGTTGTAGTTCCCCCCCCCCCCACATTAGGTGTAGTATAGTTCACCCACATTAGGTTGTAGTTCCCCCACATTAGGTGCAGTATAGTTCCCCCACATTAGGTGCAATATAGTCCCCCACATTAGGCTGGCAGTATAGTTCCCCCACATTAGGTGCAATATAGTCCCCCACATTACATTGGCAGTATGTCCCCCCACATTAGGTGCAATATAGTTCCACACATTAGGTTGGCAGTATGTTCCCCCACATTAGGCTGGCAGTATGTTCCCCCACATTAGGCTGGCAGTATAGTTCCCCCACATTAGGTGCAATATAGTCCCCCACATTAGGCTTGCAGTATGTTCCCCCCACATTAGGTGCAATATAGTCCCCCACATTAGACTGGCAGTATAGTCCCCCGACATTAGGTGCAATATAGTCCCCCACATTAGGCTGGCAGTATGTTCCCCCACATTAGGTGCAGTATAGCTCCACCACATTAGGTGCAGTATAGTTCCCCCACATTAGGTGCAGTATGTTCCCCCACATTAGGTGCAGTATAGCTCCACCACATTAGGTGCAGTATAGTTCCCCCACATCAGGTGCAGTATGTTCCACCACATTAGGTGTAGTATAGTTCCCCCACATTAGGTGCAGTATAGTTCCCCCATATTAGGTTGGCAGTATAGTTCCCCCACATTAGGTAGTAGTTCCCCTACATTAGATTGTAGTTCCCTCCCCCCACATTAGTGCAGTATAGTTCACCCACATTAGGTTGTAGTTCCCCCACATTAGGTGCAGTATAGTTCCCCCACATTAGGTGCAATATAGTCCCCCACATTAGGCTGGCAGTATAGTTCCCCCATATTAGGTGCAATATAGTCCCCCACATTACTTTGGCAGTATGTTCCCCCACATTAGGCTGGCAGTATGTTCCCCCACATTAGGCTGGCAGTATAGTTCCCCCACATTAGGTGCAATATAGTCCCCCACATTAGGCTTGCAGTATGTTCCCCCACATTAGGTGCAATATAGTCCCCCACATTAGGCTTGCAGTATGTTCCCCCACATTAGGAGCAATATAGTCCCCCACATTAGGCTGGCAGTATAGTTCCCCCACATTAGGTGCAATATAGTCCCCCACATTAGGCTGGCAGTATAGTCCCCTGACATTAGGTGCAATATAGTCCCCCACATTAGGCTGGCAGTATGTTCCCCCACATTAGGTGCAGTATAGCTCCAGCACATTAGGTGCAGTATAGTTCCCCCACATTAGGTGCAGTATGTTCCCCCACATTAGGTGCAGTATAGCTCCACCACATTAGGTGCAGTATAGTTCCCCCACATTAGGTGCAGTATGTTCCACCACATGAGGTGCAATATAGTTCCCCCACATTAGGTGCAGTATAGTTCCCCCACATTAGGTGCAGTATAGTTCCCCCACATTAGGTGCAGTATAGTTCCCCCACATTAGGTGCAGTATAGCTCCACCACATTAGGTGCAGTATAGCCCCACCACATTAGGTGCAGTATAGTTCCCCCACATTAGGTGCAGTATAGTTCCCCCACATTAGGTGTCGTATAGTTCCCCCACATTAGGTGCAGTATAGTCCCCCCACATTAGGTGCAATATAGTCCCCCACATTAGGTGCAGTATAGTTCCCCCACATTATGTGCAGTATGTTCCCCAACATTAGGCTGGCAGTATAGTCCCCCAAATTACGTTGGCAGTATGTTCCCCCACAGGCATACAGCCTCCAACCATAAAGTATGGCTGGAGGCTGGAAGCCTGTGTACTGCCCCATTTCAGTGTTCCGACCACCGCTCCGGCCATAGCAGGACCGGAGGATCGGTGGTCAGAACAGTGAAGGGACGCGCCGCTGGTAAACACTTACCTACTACCAGCGCGCGTCCTTGCCTCTTCTCTTCTGCTCCGCACTCGGTTGCCATGGGCGCACGCATGGGACGTCAGTGACGTCGCTGCGTGCTCCTGCTCCCGGCGGTCCCCACGTTTTTAAAGTAAACGCGGGCCGCAGGGACTTCAGAGGCATCCTTGTGTTCCGAAAGCATCTTTCGGAACACAGGGATGTCCTAAGGCAAAAACACCCGGCGGGCCGGGTAAATACGCTCCGCGGGCCGCATGTGGCCCGCGGGCCGTAGTTTGAGGACCCCTGCTCTAACTCCTCTAGCTGCTCCTGCTCCTCCTCTCCTGTCAGATGACAGGAGAAAAACCACCCAACTCGTGAAACCTAAACCTCCCCCCCTCCTCCTCCAGTTCAGCCCCCACAGGGCTCATGTGGCCATGAGATGTAGGTGCCATGTTTCCAGTGCCCTGACCAGCCATTGTTTCCAACACGTGTTGTAGTAGATGAAGCATGGAATGACATCGTTCACCCCGTAATCCTGGCGACTGACTAATAATTTGGTTTCCTCAAAGGGCCTGAGCATACGGCAGGTGTCACGTATGAGCTGCCACTGGTTGACATTGAACTTATACATGGGTGTCCCCCTATCCGCTTGGATCATCAAAAAATCTGTGTTTGAAACGTCAGACTATGTTGGGGGATGCCGTTCTGACGCTGCAGCTCAAGGAGGGTGTGCTTTGTGGTGTACGAGTGGCTTAAATGCATACAAAGTTTCCTTCCCATTGTTAGGATGTCTTGCAGATGGGGGGGAACACTTCAGGAACTGCTTGACAACCAGATTGAACATGTGTGCCATGCAGGGCGCGTGGCTCAGGCTTCCCAGTCGCAGCGCAGACAAGATGTTCTTCTTGTTGTCCGTCACCATGGTTCCCATTTCCAGTTTTCGTGGAGTAAGCCATAATTCGATTTTTTATGAATTACTTTTAGCAGTTCCTCCCCTATGTGACTCCGTTCGCCATGGCAAACCATGTGAAGAACAGCGTGACACCGCCGTGCCCGGAACACATGGTATGCTGGGGGGGTACTGAGACTTGTTTGTGCAGTGGAGGCTGAGGACACGGTGGAGGATGAGGAGGAGGAGTCGCAGACTGTCACAGGACCAAAGGCCAGAGAGCGTAGAGGTGGAAGCGGTGTGACCTGTCCAAGTTGCTGTTGTGGCTGTGCAGGGCCCACATGCATCCAGTGGGCCGTAAATGACATGTATTGTCTCTGATCGTAATTACTGCTCCACACGTCGGCACTGCTGTGCACTCTGAAAGACATCAGAGGGCTTCAAAGTTCAGCAGCAATTTTCAAATGTTTCACAAAATTTTTCAAATCGGAATTTTTCAGGGACCAGTTAAGATTTGAAGTGGATTTGAGGGGCCTTCATATTAGAAATACCACATAAAAGACCCCATTATTAAAACTGCACCCCTCAAAGTATTCAAAATGACATTCAGAAAGTTTGTTAACCCTTTACACACCTACAGGATCAAGGACTGGCCCACCTTCTGTTCCACAAAATTGTGCAGGGCTGGTACTGCCTTCTTCTCAAAGAAATGACGGCTTGGGACTCTCTACCCTGGCTCGGCACAAGCCATCAGTTCTCTGAAAGGTGCAGAATCCACCATTTGAAAAGGGAGGGACTGCAGCACCAGAAACTTGGACAGGAGCACATTCAGCTTCTGCACTGTTAGATGAGTGGGCGCATACTGTTGTCTCTTGGACTTGGCTTTGCCGATGGATTGCTGGCGGAATGACTGACTCGAAGTAGCAGGAGCAGGAGCATCTGGAGCGACAGAAGTTGGGTTTGACACACAACTTGCTTCAGCTGAGGTAGTGGAGCTTTGGCTGTCTGAAACAGGCATGCCACTGGGTGATGCAGCAGGCTGGACCAACACATCAGAGCCACGGTTCTCCTAGGCCACTTTATGGTGTTGCTGCATATGTTGATGCAGGGCCGTGGTGTCAGCATTGGGACCCTAGCCACGCTTCACCTTCTGTCGACACATCTTGCATATTAACTTCCTGCTTGATGAAAAACTGCCACATTGCAGAGTAGCTGATTTTCCCACCAACAGTCCACACTGATTGACTGCTACTGCCACTGACTCCAGGAACCCCTGTTTCAGTGTTGCTCGCGAATATTCACAATGCGAATTTTATTCGCGAATATAGCACTATATTTTCGTAATTACGAATATTGTTTATTTATTTTTATTTTTTTCACAGTACACATCACAGTGATCACCCCTCTGTGCTTCCAGCTTGTGTGGTGTAAAGAAGGCTCTAATACTACTGTGTGAGACTGCCGTGCGAATTTTCGCATATGCAAATTTTGATATATGTTAATTTTTGCATATGCTAATTTTCGCATCCGCATGTGCGAAAATAAAACGTGAATATTACGAATATGCGAATTTAGCGAATATATGACGATTATTCATCCATATATTCGCGAAATATCGCGAATTCAAATATGGCCTATGCCACTCAACACTATCCTGTTTCACTACCTCCCGGGAAGGTAGGCTGCCGTAATGCAGGTGGTCTACCCTGGGAACGTTTGGCTCCAGACTTTCCACTTCTGCCACCATGCTGACTGCCAACCATGCTACCACCTTGCTGGCTCAGCTGCTGCCTCACAGGCAACCTACAACCTTCTTCTCCTGATGATGATGAAGCCCCTTCTGCATCCGGATCCCAAGTGCGATCGGCTTCATCATCATCATTGAGTTGAGTCTGCACGTCATTGATGTCCTCCTCAGGTTCCTCAACAGTGTCTGCTTCAGGAGCCTGAACGCTCGCAATACTACCTCCCACGCCACTCTTATCACCACTATTTGCCCGTCCAGCAGAGGAAGCGGCGGATGTTTCCTCCACTCCTTCCTCCACTGGCTGGGCAGTAGCTGCATACTGTCCTCTAGATTGTCCTCACTAAATAGTGGACCTGAACCCACAGCATAAGATACTTCTGTGGGGGAGGAAACAGCATAGGACAGGGACAATGGGAGGACAGGGACTGCTCCCTGGCCATGCCAACTGAGGGTTGTGTCTCAGGAACTCACCAACTGTTGACTGGGGGTATCAGATGTCACTTGTGATGTAGTGGATAACTGTGTTAACCAACTGATGACTGCAGATGGGTTGCTGGTCGAGACACGACCGCTAGCTGATACTGTGAGCTCAGGCCTCTCGCTGCGACTCCTGCTTCCACTCGCCCCTAGTCTGCTGCGACCTCTGCCTGATGAATTTTGGTCTCTGCCACTCCTCTGTGTACATCCTGGCATTTCTCTGCCAGACATATTTAGTGCGTATATGAGGGGAGTACAATACGCTCCACTACGCTTAAAAAAGTATTTGTGTACAACACCAGCCAGTCAATACTTTTTCCTGGCCTTTCACAGTATCTAGGCCCTTGAGGCTTTAACAGAAACAAAATAGTACACCACTTAGATGTACGTATGTTGTATGAACTTATGAAGGGAAGACAATGCGCTTCAGTACGCTTAAAAAAGTATTTGTATACAACACCAGCTGGTGAGTACTTTTGCCTGGCCTTTCAGAGTATCTAGGCCCTTGAGACTTTAACAGGAACAAAATAGTACACCACTTACATGTTCGTATGGGGTATGCACTTATGAGGGGAGGTCAATGCATTCCAGTACGCTTAAAAAAGTATTTGTGTACAACACCAGCAGTACACACTAGTGCTGCAGCACACAGTCGCTGTGTACTACACCCAAAATTGCACTTTTTCTCTCTCAAGCTCACTCCCTTCCCTGCTTCTAGGCAGGATTGTCTTTCAATGGCCCAACCAGAGGCCTGCCTTGAATCCATTTAAACATCTTCTGGAGAGACCTGAAATGGCTTCCACCAACAGTCCCCATCCAACCTGACAGGGCTTGAAGATCTGCAGAGAAGTATGGTAGAAAAATTGTTAACATACTGTGATAACTCTTGTATTCTTTCATATAAAGGACTGTATAAGAACCCATTTTTTGCACCGTGATCTGTAGTTTTTTATCGGTGCCATTTTTATTTTGATGAGACTGTTTAATCGCTTTTTAATCCTTTTTTTCTGATATATAACATGACCAAAAACCAGCAGTTCTGGAGTTTTTTATTACCTTTTTATTACCATCATATGTGCGGTTTCAGTGACACTATTTGTTGACTGTTCAGACATTGGTATATGAGGCAATACCACGTATATGTATGTTTATTTTTGTTTACATTCTTTTATTTGAAAAATGTGAAAAGAGTGGTGACTCAAACTTTTATGGAGGTGGGGGGGTTTATTCACATTTAATACTTTATTTTTATTTTATTATTTTGAAACTTTTTTTTAGTCCTTATAGGTTACTATAACCTGCAATCCTTAGATTGCTTACACTGTTTAATGCTGCCCTAGCCTGCCAAAGCAGGGCGGAGACTCCGAGAGCAGATCTGACAGCACAGAGGCAGGTAGAGAACCCTCTGGCTGTCACGTAAGCTGATCAGGACCCCGCAATTACCCTGCGTGGTCCCGCTCAGCCGCACCAACCAGCCACCCACCCACCCATATGAAATTAGCGGCTTTAGGTCTCCCAATCGACTTTGATCGTGGAATTTAAAGGGTTAATAGCCTGGCAGTGGCAACCGCTGTTACAGGCTAATAGCTGCTGCCCCTGGCTGTCGATTCCATTTTATAATGTTGAGGCCTTGTGCCAAAATCAGCAAAAGAGAGATGATGTCACAATCCTGATTCAAAGCCGTTTCCCCCTCCCGAGGACATACCCATAAATCCTATAGGGGGAAGAGGTTAAGTGCAGAATGATGGGGAAAATAAAAATTTAGTTGATTTGGGCACAAGGCCTCAACATAACAAAATTTGAAAGGTTCTGAAGATTTTAAGAATGCACTGTACACAGTAAACATAATGGCTCAGAGGAATCTATCTTTCAGAAACCCAAACTATCTGATTTGGCCACCAGCAACCAATCACAGCTCAGCTTTCATTTTATCAGAGTTTAATAAGATAAAATAAGATATGAACCATGAGCTATGATTGGTTGCTATGGGCAAAACCTGACAGCTTTTGATATATTTGGGACATTTTTGAAGACTACCATGGACAGGTCATCCACATGATAAAGAGTTATGGCATTATTATGGCAGCTAATTCTGCATTATACATATACTGAATTGTACTCCACTGCCCCAGCGTTCAGAACATTTTGTTACGAACGCTGGGCACGCTGCCCCCTCGTGACATCATGCCACCCCCCTCAATGCAAGTCTATGCATTGAGGGGTGTGGTGTGACCCCGCAGCCCACACCCAGCGTTCGGAACATCATTTTCTGAACGCTGGGGCAGTGGAGTACCCCTTTATGGCTGAGACTAAAGCTGTGTGGTTTTTCCAGAAAAAAAAGTACCACTCTTTTCCTTCAGCTGTGTCTGGTATTACAGCCCTGCAGCATTTAATTACAAGTTGAGGGAATAAAACATGCATAAAACACAACTCTAAAATGTAATGACCATAAATTGTGGAGAAAATGTTCATAAAGTGCCAATAAATGCTCTGTGCTTACTTCCTTTCCCGGTGCGGGGATGTGAAGACACACTATACACAGCTGCTGCCTGTGCGATCATCACAAGCCATGTCACCGCACATATACCCGAAGCTTATATCGGCCAGACCGGGGGGAGTTGGTGAGGAAGGTGAGGCGCATCTCCTCATGGACCGCTTCCTTACGAGAGTCCACGCAAGTCAGCATAATCCCGGCAACTCTCCCGAGACCTTCGCTGCACACGGGCGCAAAATGGCCGCGACAGCTAATAACACGGCCGCGAGCAGCGACGCCGCTCACATCTCCTCCCCCTACACTGAGGAGAATGAAACAGCACTGTTCTCGGACATGGACACGGCTGTGCCGCCTAACTCAGACCTCTGCTTACTATCACCGGAGGGTGACCCTGCTATACCGCCATCAGGAACGGGTAGGAAAACAAGAGAAGCCATCATGAGAATAGATTTTAAACTACATGCCACTGAAGTGGCAGAACTGAAAGCAGCCATGATAGAAACCCTGTCAGCCACACTTCACACTCTACAGATTAACCTCTCTCAAACCACACAGAGAGTGACTGAAGTGAAGGACAGAGTACAAAAGCTGGAAGACTCAGCAACAGCGTATTTGCCTGAGCTCCAACATGTAATTCAGGACACTGCATATCTCAAAGAGAAAATAGAGGACATAGAAAATAGGTCCAGGAGGAACAACCTGAGACTAATGGGGTTGCCTGAAACCATTAAACCACAGCAGTTGCAAAAACTGTGTGAAACAGAATTGCCAGAAGCTCTGGGACTCTCGCAAAAGAGAAGGGTAGAATGGGTCCACAGAGTGGGGCCGCCTACACTCTTAGGGGACAGTGACATTCAAAAGGATCAGCGCCCAAGACAAGTCATTATGCGGTTCCTAGACTACAATGATAAAGAAGAAATATTGCGCACATTTAGAACGCACAAAGCCCCACTACTCATTAGAAGATTCAAAGTTGTCCTTTTTGCTGACTATTCGGTGGAAGTCACTAGAAAAAGAAAAGCCTTCAGTACAATATGCACTTTCCTCTACAAGAAAGGCCTGAGATTCCGATTGCAATACCCAGCGATTCTCCATGTTCAGACTCCGGAAGGACTCACGCACCCTCATCATCACCCAGATGAAGCTGCAAAATGTTTCATTCTCCAAACCCCATTGCTGCAAATTCTTTTGTGAGCCCTGATAAAAAAGATGCAAGTGACAACCACTCAGGCATACCTCAGGAACTATACCCTTTCAATGGTCTCCAGTGAACATGGCGGAGAAGAAGTTGGTGGATATGCCTGCGCCAAATCTAGCGGACAATGATAGCACACCCCTGGACGCTCCGCAATGACTCTTATCCTGACAATCTTGACAGAGATTGCTATATTTCTCGAGTGCTCTTTCACCTTAGTTATGATATTCTGGAGGTGACACTATCTGGGAGATGCTATCCCTTTACATATAATACTTCCTATTTACTTGGTAGACCTTACAGATATAGCTCTACTTGCTAGTTATTATTACTAATAGTTGGTCCTGTTGATATTCGTTACAATATCTCGTGACTCTCCATCATTGGTCCTTACCCTAGATTTCATATTTACCTGGATCTGATAGCCAAAATGGACTGGACTTGTTCAGACTAGTGCCTATCTTTTTTAGGCAGTACTACGTTAATTTTGAAGCACGGCTGAGAGTTCGTACACTCCCAGAAATAGGTGAAGTCATGAGCTCTTATTGGTATACAGTGAAAAGCATTTTTCATCTGACAATTTCTATTCTTTTGAGAACAGTTTACTTGTTCTGTATACTTGTTTTTCATATGTGTTATCTGTTTTATGTTCCCCTGTATGTCTACGACAACCTTCCAGAGCCCATGGATCTACACTACATCAGAGAGACGTGTCAGGTATGAAACTATCTAACATTTCCCTTTATGAGTGTAATATCTTGGAATATTGAGGGACTACGCTCCCCTCAAAAGCGTTTGATGGTACTCAGACACCTCCGCAAACTAAAAGCGGATGTGGCTCTGTTACAATAAACGCATCTGCCAGAGTCGGATTTTATCAGATTGAAAAAACTATGGGTGGGAACAGTACTGGGATCGGCATCCAATGACCGCAAGGTTGGAGTTATAACTCTGATAAGTAAAAACTTCCAACATACGGTTATACAATCCCAGCCTGACGGCAAAGGTAGACTTCACACCTTAATTCTTGATTCGCCTAATGGTGCCTATAGCATATACAATGTATATGGTCCAAATGACAACAATGATTTGTACTTTACCTCTTTGGAGGCCCGTATTCTGGCAGATCCGGTTCCAGCAAAGATAATAGGAGGTGACTTTAATTTGGTAGTCCAGCCCCAGGAAGACAGATCTTATACCTCTCCTAGACTAGAAATGAGGAGAGACAAAGTTCTCCCCCCCTCCTAGCACACGCTTCTCTTATAGACTCATGGCGACTACATAACCCAGCAGAAAGACAATTCTCCTTCTTCTCCCATGCTCAATCGACCTGGTCTCGTATTGACTACCCATTTGTACATGCTTCCCTGGGCCCCTCTAGCCTTGAGGCATATATAGAAGACATGGTAATCTCGGTCTATGCGCCGGTTGTCCTTCACTTGGCAGACCGTCACCCCCATGTTACGGATATATTATGGAGATTCACAGCTGCCTTATATAAAGCTGAATCTTTTGCCACCCTGCTGCGGGGATGGTGGCTGGAATATGTGGTGGACATCCAGGAGCATGAGACTGACTTGGCCCTCCTTTGGGACACAGCTAAAGCAGTCCTGAGAGGGCGCATCATCTCTTATATAGCGGGCAGGAAACAGGAATTAGCTGCCAAATACTCTGCTGCTAGTGACTCATTACAAAAAGCATACAAGGCCTTTATAACTAACCCTTCCCCAACGCTAAGATAGACATGGATCACGGCTAAGGAAGAGTTTGATGATTGGTTGACAAAGAGGGAACAGTACTACCATACAGAATTTCAAGCACTCCTATATAAATTCGGTAATAAAGCAGGCTGATTACTGGCCTCCTTGGTTAGAGGTCACAACCCCCCAGCTTCCATACTGTCCCTTAGGTCTACCGATGGAACTCTTCTCACTAACCCCAAACTCATTGCAGACTATATGGGCAAATACTACTCAGACTTTTATACAAAATCATCCTCTGCCCCATTACCTGGAGATACTTTACTGAAAAAAGTCGACCTCCCAAAAGTCACTACGGCACAGTTAGAAATTCTAAACTCACCCATCTCCCCCGATTTGGTCGTGCAGACAATCAGACGTCTTAAGAATTCAAAAGCTCCTGGCCCGGATGGTCTAACTGGAGAATTTTATAAACTATTACAGGATCAGGTCTCCGGCATGCTTGCTGGTCTGTACAACCAAATACTAACTAACCAAACTGCTCTAAACTCTGCCTCTATGTCCTATGTTAAACTTATCTTTAAACCCAACAAATATCCCTTAGACCCGGGATCCTACAGGCCCATATCACTTATTAAAGTAGACTCCAAAATCCTATCTTCCATCATGGCGGATAGACTGGCACAGATTATGCCTCATCTCATCTCTCCCTCACAGGCGGGGTTCATTAAACACAGGTCTGCTGTTATGAACCTGAGAACAGTCCTTACAGTACTTGATACTGTACAGCACCACACTGATCCCCTAGGATGCCCAGCCTTATTGACATTAGACGCCGAAAAGGCTTTCGATAATGTAAACTGGCAGTGGTTGGAAGCGGTACTAGACGCAATAAACTTTACAGGGGCCTTTCGTACTCTTTTAGCCTCTTTCTATACTTCACCGAAATCCAGAATACACCTCCCAGGATTCCTGTCCCCTATATTCTCCCTTAGCAAAGGTACCTGTCAAGGATGTCCTCTATCCCCTCTTCTGTTTAACATTGCATTTCAACCGTTGACAAGATACCTGACTACATCCAAGCTGTTCCGGGGCATGCTGAGGTCAAAGCTTCACTCGCGGATGATGTTGTCCTATATTTACGGGACCCGGTGGGAGATGTTCCCAGTATCTTGACTGCCCTATCGCAGTTTGGTGACTACTCTGGGTATAAGATCAACGCTCACAAATCCTCGCTCTTGCCTTTACGAAGACCCTCTCCGGCACACTCCTTACTCCTAGGCTCACTTGGGATCCCTATTGCATCGCAACACATTACTTACCTAGGCATCAAGATAGGGAAACTTCCCAGATCTATATACACTCTAAACTATCCACCATTGATCGACAAAATACAAATGGAACTACTTAAATGGCATAATCTACCTTTATCTTTCATGGGAAAATGTCACCTGATAAAAATGTGCAGCTTTGCAAGACTCTTATACCCTCTTCAAACCATACCTTTACTGCTGAAACTTACTGATATCAAAATGTTAACTTCTACGTTTACAAAATTCATTTGGGCTGGAAAAAAACCCAGGATAGCTTTAAGAACATTAATGCACCCGGTTATTGAAGGGGGGGTAAACTTCCCAGATGTAAGGAGTTATAATTTAGCCTGTATTCTACGACATATTATGGACTGGTATCATGGTTCTTCTCTATATTCTAACATACATCTAGAATCGGCTTATGCTGCCCCGTGGCACCAGTTCACATTGCTACATTGCCCGATCCCCTCTTTGCCTCCAGTCATCAAGCGCTCACTACTCTTTAGAGATACCCCGGCCACATGGAGAGAATTAAGAAAATGCATGGGATTATCTTACACCTGCTCTAAACATCTTTCCCCCCGGTCCTCACCGGACTTCATAGCTGGGAGGTGGAACCCATTTTTTAACTTGTGGCGCCAAAATGGTGTTCACACTGTAGGAGACCTCTTTAATACAACTGAAAAACGCTGGACCACACTGAGAGAACTGTCCTCCTCCCATGCTATTCCCCTCACACATTTTCTTCTGTATAGCCAACTCCGCTCCTTTTGCAGGTCTCGGCTTCGAGACATCAGCAAGGGGTCGGCATCACGACCTTTGACTCCATACTCACCTCCACGACTGACAGATCTAGTTCTGATTTATACTCTAACCTCCGTAAATGGTACATACCATCGCCTTCCAAAAAAGTGGGAACGAAGTGGGTGAATGCCCTACAGGAACCCAATGTCCCTGACCATATACTGGCAGGTTGGGTAGACTTCCGGAGACATATCCCTAACGAAAAATGGAGAGAGACTCAATTGAAACTAATTCACTATCCCCCCATCTGTAAGCAATCCATCCAGAATGGACTATTGTCCGAAGTGTGCCACACCTAGTGCTGATCTATACCATTGTCTATGGTTGTGCTCACACACCAACGCCTACTGTGAGCAAATATCGCAATTTCTCAAGTCATAGGCTTACATACGTCTAACCTAAGTGTATATGAGGCATTATTCCACATAAAAGTTAGAGGGACTAATGACTCCTATTCCTATGAACATCTTCCCTCACTGACGCATTCAACAGTCACTCTAGCTAAACTGCACCTACTGCATGAATGGCTTTCCCCCTCCCCTCCTACTATGGCACACTTAATAGAAGCTCTAAAACTCCTATTTACTCTGGAACGGAGAGAGGCACTTCACCGTAGGGAACAGATGGCAAAACGTCTTTTCACTAAATGGAGAACATTTTTGACATTACATTTTAGTGCCCCAGAACTCTTAACTATTGTATGCCTCTATGCATCTTCCCAATGGTATATCATGGAGGCACTGAACGGATCTCTGGGAGCCCTGAAAGTTCCCTGATTGATAAGGAAAGAAAAAGGAAAATAAATTACTATATCACACTTACTGACTTTCTATATTGTACCCGCGAAACACGTCTGATTGGGGCTCTGGAAGTCGTCAAATGTTCTTATGTGTGACATGTTGTCTTGTCCTGTTTGTCTCCCTTTGTCAGTCAGGTGATGTCTCCCTCCAATGTCAGTGAACTGCATAGTTATAAGGTTAAATTGAGATGGTTATTAATGTTCTCAACCTCTACCCTTGAGGTTTAATTCTCATTTTTGTCTAGTTCTAATCGAACAGCTGATTGACATGTCAAACAGTACATGAGCACCATATGACTCATCCCATTCGAAATGTTTAATTCTTAATCTATCAAAGATAGTTAGCTTTCCTGGATACATGTACAGATTTCCTTGATGACAGTAGATTACGAGGTGACTTTCCAGGTCATACTGTTGCAACTGTGAGACTACCACAAGAAGATAGAGAAAGGTCTACATGTCATACTCAAGTGGTTCTCTCTGTACAAAATTCTTATCGTTTCTCTCTATATTAATGGTACACCTTGTAAACAATGGATGCACATGTATTTGTTATATTTTGTCTTTTATTTCTTGAATAAAAGTTAATTGTTTCTCAAAAAATAAACGCTCTGTGCTTAACTTATTTTCAGTAGTTTAAGGGCAAGACAACCCTTGTTAAAATGAAATCTGAAGCAGAAATGTAACTTTACATATACAATGTTTTAGGTGTTCTGGACTTCTGTTTTGTGTCTGCGAGAAGTAAGCCACATTTCCTTAATTTAAGAGACTTTCTGCATCAAGCAGAAGCATAGATGCACGTAACAAAAACATAGTTCTGCTTCTTTACGCATCACTAGTCAGACCAAACATAGAATACTGTGAACAGTTTTGGGCCCAGAGTCATAAATGGAATATGCAGAGAACTGTAGAACCAGAAAGATTATCAAAATCAGGCTCATTTAGATTTAAAAAGACATTTTAGGGGGCAACCTAATAACTGTACAAATCAGAGGCATAGCTTGTAACTTCTGGGCCCTGATGCAAAATCTGCAACAGGGTCCCATATGCCAAATATTTTACTGGTCTCTTATGGGGATGATGTGCTTTGGGGCCTCCTTAGGGACCAGGGCCCCGGTGTGACTGAAACCTCAATAGCTACGCCCCCGGTATAAATATATCATGGGGCAGTACACAGATATCGCCATATCTATTTATACCTAGAACTATATCTATACCAAGGGGGCATCCTCTACTTCTAGAGGAAAAAAGGTTTCTACATCAGCACAGACGGGGTTCTTTACTGTAAGAGCAGTGAGACTATGGAACTCTCTTCCAGAGGAAGTGGTCATGGTGAACTCAATAAGAGTTCAATAGGATGTATTTCTGAAGAGTAATAAAATTACAGGTTATCGATATTGGATTTTAGTGCCAAAATGAGAAATTTATTGAAAGACTCAAGAGTACATACCGTATTTATCGGCGTTTAACACGCACTTTTTAGGCAAAAATTTTTTAGCCTAAAGTCTATGTGCGTGTTATACGCTGATACACCCCCAGGAAAGGCAGGGGGAGAGAGGCCGTCGCTGCCCGCTTCTCTCCCCCTGCCTTTCCTGGGGTCTAGAGCGCTGCTGCCGGCCCTTCTCTCCCCCTGGCTATCGGCACTGCTGCCCGTTCTGTCCCCCTGACTATCGGTGCCGGCGCCCCATTGCCGGCGCCGATAGCCAGGGGGAGAGAAGCGGCGCCGACAGCCAGAGGGAGAGAAGGGGCAGCGGCACCCATTGCCGGCGCCGCTGCCCCGTTGCCTCCCCCCATCCCCGGTGGCATAATTACCTGGGTCGGGTCCGCGTTGCTGCAGGCCTCCGGCGTGCGTCCCCGGCGTCGTTGCTATGCGCGGCGCGGCGCATGACGTCAGTGCGCCGAGCCGTGCATAGCAACGACGCAGGGGACGCGCGCCGGAGGCCTGCAGCAGCGCGGGCCAGACCCAGGTAATTATGCCACCGGGGATGGGGGGAGGCAACGGGGCAGCAGCGCCGGCAATGGGTGCTGCTGCCCCTTCTCTCCCCCTGGCTATCGGCGACAACACCGATAGTCAGGGGGACAGAACGGGCAGCGGCGCCGATAGCCAGGGGGAGAGAAGGGCCGGCAGCAGCGCTCTAGACCCCAGGAAAGGCAGGGGGAGAGAAGCCGGCAGCGACGGCCTCTCTCCCCCTGCCTTTCCTGGGAGTGTATCGGGGTATACAAGCGCACACACGCACCCTCATTTTACCATGGATATTTGGGTAAAAAACTTTTTTTACCCAAATATCCTTGGTAAAATGAGGGTGCGTGTTATAGGCCGGTGCGTGATATACCCCGATAAATACGGTACATCAATGCAATAAAACATGTTCGTAGAGTAGAATCAAATGTAACAAAAAGCTAATGTAACAATGCTCAATGAGAAAGCATAGTAAAATAACAGACATACAAAGTCTTAATGAGTAGAAGTATGAAGGTTAGGGGGAAGGGTAGGTATGTGTATGGATATCAGAAATGATATAATGTCACGTGAACTATAGTTTGCTCAGAAATTGGCATCATCAGTAACATGGTAGATACTCAGATAGCGCTGTCATATAATAATAAATTAAAATGTGTCCCAAAAAATATTTTATGTAGATAAGTAATAGGATATGTTCGGAGCGTGAGAAGAGGAGATCCATGGGTCCCAAATGTTGGTAAACAATTCCATCGAGTCAGCTCGGATTGCATTTAGTTTTTCAGAAACCATTATGGAATTAATGCGAGTAATTACAGTACTAACTGAGAGATTTGGAGAGCGTCATTTAGATGCTATATGAATCCTGGATGCTAACAAGATAAATTGAATCAATTTAAAGCAGGCATAAGATATTCCCGTAGGTTTATGACCCAGCAAACAGGTAGCTGGATCAAGTGAGAGTTGTTTACCTGTAATAGACTTGATGAATTACATAATATCTCTCCAGAAAGATTCAACCTTAGAACAAGTCCACCATGTATGCAGCATCAATCCCTCCACATCACAACCTCTAAAACATAGTGGAGATACTGAGGGATAGATAGCATTTAGTCTGGTAGGAACGAAATATGTTCTATGTAAAATCTTTAGAGCGGTTTCTGCCAAAGATACCTGCCAACATCCCTTGCTGAGCTGAGTACAGCAGTCGTGCCATTGGGTTAATGAGAGAGCTATCTGGAGGTCCTCTTCCCACTGGGACATAAATTTAAGTTTAGTATCAGGTGGAGGAGCATTAAGAGACGAATAGATTATAGAGAGAGAACCCGGCTGTAATGGGGAGTATAAGGCTAACCTCTCAAACAAGGATGATTCTACCATAGTTTCTTTTGAGAACAGAGAGGTGAGAAAAGAAAATATCTGAGAGATCTTAAAGGATTCCGCTAAAGGTGGGTTGCGGCATGACATGAATGCGTCTTTACTAATTAATTTGTTCCTCACTAGAAAAGTTGTTTAATGTAAGTAAGTTGTTCCTATACCACCATGAAAAATTTGAGCCTCGGACACCCGGAAGGAACATTGGGTTGTGTAGAATAGGCATAGCAGGAGAGATAGGAGATTGTAAATGGGACTTAAATCGGACAGATCGCCACAGCAAAATAGAATACAAAGATATAGTAGTCTTAATATAAGGAGCCACTGGTTTCGTAACCCACATCAGTGCTCGGAGTGAGTAAGGAGAAAGTAGATTGTTTTCCAATGTTACCCATCTAGGATAGGAGTTCGGTGCATTACAGAGAAGGAGTTGGGCTAATCTAGCCGCCCGCTACTAAAGGAGAAGGTTAGGTGTTGACAATCCCCCCACCCTCTTGTGATAATACATGATCGATTAAGGTATTCTTGGGTGATTACCTCGCCATATAAATTTGAAAATCTCAGATTGTAATTTTCTAATATCAGCCAGGACAGGCAGCGTGTGAAATAAGTATAATATTTTCGGGAGTATCACCATTTTTACTGAGTGGATCCGCCCCATCCATGAGATATGTGGAAGATTCCAATTTTTTTAATCCTCTCTAATAGCTTTAAAGAGGGGTATATAGTTTACTTTGTAAATTTCACCATGGGATGTAGGGATAGAGACACCTAAGTAAGAAAGAAAAGAGGAAGGAGGTTTCAGATTAAAGTTGAGGGAAATGAGGTCAGATACAGATTTAGAAGTTTGGCAATGCAAAATCTCAGATTTAGATCTATTCAAGACAAGCCCCGATATTGTACAGAACTTATCAAGTAGTACTAAAAGATTGGGCAGGGAGATGAGCGGCTTAGTAATGGTAAGTAACAAATCATCGGAAAAAAGGTTCACCTTATATAATGATTCCCCAATGTGGACTCCTGCTATATCTGGATTGTTTCGAAGAAGCGTCGCCAGGGGTTCCATGGCTAAAGCAAATAGTACCGGTGATAAGGGGCACCCCTGGCGAGTTCCCCGTCCAATCTGAATTGGAGAAGGTGAGAGGGATGGAAGTTTGAGGTAGGCTTGAGGACCAGAATAGATCAGGTGAATTGCATCAACAAATGGACCTGAAAAACCCATAGCCTGCAAGACACCAAATAAATAGGGCCATGATACTGTATCAAAGGCTTTTTCAATACAAAGCCCTAATAATGTAACAGGAGTGGAGATGGAGGAGGCCCAGTTGACTATGTTAAGGACTTTACGGATATTATCTGGGGCCTGTCTACCTCTAATAAATCCCACTTGGTTGTTATGAACAATATCAGGGAGTATAACATTTAATCTCTTGGCCAGAAGGGATGTAAATATTTTTGTATCTAAGTTAATCAATGAGATTGGACCGTAGTTAGAAGGGATAAGAGGATCTTTCTGGGGTTTGGGGATAACAACTATGGAGGCCATCAAAAATTCAGGGGGCATTGGGGATCCTGTCAGTAATTTATTACAAAAATTAACAATGTGTGGAACTAATATGGATTCAAACTTCTTGTAATACATAGCCGAAAGCCCATCAGGCCCTGGGGCCTTACCAAGTTTTAAATCTGAGATTGTTGCAGAGACCTCTTCAGATGAGATGGGGGCATTAAGAGCGTCTCTAGTAGTAGAAGAAATTGAAGGAAGAGAGATAGAGTGAAGGAAAGTATTAATAGTGGGAGCAGAAGGGGGTGTGGCATTTTCTTTATATAGTGAGGAATGAGAATTATGGAAAACCTCATAAATTCGTGATGGGTCGGAGGTGGGAACACCAGGTTTAATCTGTATACGGTGTATTCTATTTTGTTTTTGCCTCTGTCTAAGCATGGACGCCAGAAGACTGTCCAGTTTGTTTGCCCATTTATAATACGTAGCCTGGGTCCGTCTTAAAGCCTTCTCCGTATGTTCTGTAAGCACCGCATCCAACTGTAACCTAGTAGTCCGTAAAGCTTGTAGGAGATACGGAGTAGGGTTGTTCTGATGTGCTATGGTTAATCTGGCTAATTTATTGTCAAGAGTGGCCTGTATCTTATTGTGATTTTTTTTCAGTCGTGAAGCAACAGCTATAAGTCTACCTCTAATAAAGGCCTTATGGGCCATCCAAACCCATCCCACATCTGAGGTGTAAGTACAGTTGGTGGTGAAAAAGTCAGAAAGATCTGTTTCTATCTGGTTACGTATGTGTGGACGACATAGAGTCGATTCATTGAGTCACCATGTACCATAAATGGAGCATCACATCTATTTCCAAATTGGAAACATGCAAAAACTATTTTGTGATCAGACCACACACATGGAATATGTCGGGCATAAAGGAGATGAGATAAAGTGGTCGAGTTAGTGAGAATCCAGTCAATTCTGGTGTAGAGTCCATGAGCTGGGGGAAAATAAGTGTAGCCTCTCTGGGTTAAATTGTGTTCCCTCCACGTGTCTGCAAGCTCATTATCAAGAAATGTTTTAAGTAAAAGCCTATGTTGAGTGCCCGAGCGTCTAAATAAAGTGGTGCTCGATCTGTCTAGAACTCCGTTAAAGACCATTTTGAAGTGTCCACACCATATCAGTTTATCATAAGAAAGGGTTTGTAGTTTGGCAGCAATAAGGGTAAAAAATTTCAGTGGATCATCATTAGGTGCATATGTGTTGATGATACATATTTTAGAGTGAATGTGGAGGCCCTCCAAAATAAGATAACGCCCATCAGGATCAACATGGCCAGAAAGGGGGAACTCATTATTAAGAAGAATTACTACTCCTCGGGTTTTGTTAGTGTAGGAAGCCATAAAGTATCTATTAAACCTGGAGTGAAAGAATTTAGGATATGATTGCGGTCTGCGGAGTAAAGTGAGATTACTGCAATGCAATAATATCTGGGTTATGTTTAAGGTCATCTTTAAATGCTTTTTTCCTCTTCAGGGGGGAATTAAATCCCCTCACATTATGGGACAGGGCACGACACATTGGGGAAGGATAATACAAAGTGATGGAAGAACAACAGCACTGGACATAAGGAAAACAGGAATAAGATATGATTGGAACATACACTTGAACCATACCACAGGAGATACACATTAGGATGGGGACAAGGAGAAGGTATAGTTAAACAAATAATGGTAAGTAAAACTGCAATGAACTTGAGTAAAACAACTAATACAAAATCAAGGAGTCCAAGGCCGGTGGGAGCAGGGAACTCATCGCCACTCATGACCCCCGGTTCCCAGCAAAACCTCGGAAAGTGAGGCAACATGTTAACCTCTTCAGGCATCCAGAGTCCTTAAGGACCGAGGGCGTATCCATACCCCCGTGGGAATTCCGGCCCCCACCGCTAGCCGGTTGGGGACCGGAGCCGGATGCCTGCTGAAATCGTTCAGCAGGCATCCCGGCATATCGCCCAGGTGGGTCATTATGCCCCCCCATGTCGGCGATCCTGCTGGGATCGGGGCCCCAGGAGCAGCGGCGGCGGCGGGACTGACCTCATGCGGCTGGATCGTTGGAGGTGAGTGACAGCCTCCTGCTGTTGCTTAGCAACAGCTCCCAGCATGCAAAAAGGGCATGCTGGGAGCTGTAGTTATGCAACAGCAGGAGGCAGACCACCACAACTCCCAGCATTCCCTTATGGGAATGCTGGGACTTATGGTTTTGAAACAGCTGGAGGCACATTTTTTTCTATGGAAAAGTGTACCTTCAGCTGTTGTATAACTACAACTCCCAGCTTGCACAAACAGCTAAAGTGCATGCTGGGAGTTGTAGTGGTGCATCTGCTGGTTGCATAACTACAACTCCCAGCATGCCCGTTTGCTGTAGGTGACTGCTGAGAGTTGTAGTTTTGCAACAGCTGAAAGCACACTGGTTGTGAAACAGATTTTTTTTTTTACCTAACTCAGTGTTTCACGACCGGTGTGCCTCCAGCTGTTGCAAACTACAACTCTCAGCAGTCACCGTACACCATGCACCGTACATGCTGGGAGTTGTAGTTTTGCAACAGCTGGAGGCACACTGGTTGTGAAACACTGAGTTAGGTCACAAACTCAGTGATACATAACCAGTGTGTCTACAGTTGTTGCAAAACTACAACTCTCAGCAGTCACCGACAGCCAACGGGCATGCTGGGAGTTGTAGTTATGCAACAGCTGGATGTCCCCCCCCCCAATGTGAACGTACAGGGTACACTCACATGGGCAGAGGATTACAGTAAGTATCTGGCTGCAAGTTTGAGCTGCCGCAAACTTTCTGCTGCAGCTCAAACTGCCAGCGAGAAACTACTGTGAACCCCCGCCCGTGCGACTGTACCCTAAAAACACTACACTACACTACCACAAAAAATTTAATAAAAAGTAAAAAACACTACGTATACACATACCCCTATACAACCCCCCTCCCCTCCCCTCCCCAATAAAAATGAAAAACGTCTGGTACACCACTGTTTCCAGAACGGAGCCTCCAGCTGTTGCAAAACAACTCCCAGTATTGTCGGACAGCCGTTGACTGTCTAGGCATGCTGGGAGTTTTGCAACAGCTGGAGGCACCCTGTTTGGGAATCACTGGCGTAGAATTCCCCTATGTCCACCCCTATGCAAGTCCCTAATTCAGGCCTCAAATGCGCATGGCGCTCTCACTTTGGAGCCCTGTCGTATTTCAAGGCAACAGTTTAGGGTCACATATGGGGTATCGCCGTACTCGGGAGAAATTGTGTTACAAATTTTGGGGCGTATTTTCTGCTTTTACCCTTTTTAAAAAATGTAAATTTTTTGGGAAAACAAGCATTTTAGGTAAAAATATATATATTTTTTTTACATATGCAAAAGTCGTGAAACACCTGTGGGGTATAAAGGTTCACTTAACCCCTTGTTACGTTCCCTGAGGGGTCTAGTTTCCAAAATATAATGCCATGTGGGTTTTTTTTTTGCTGTCCTGGCACCATAGGGGCTTCCTAAATGTGGCATGCCCCCAGAGAAAAATTTGCTTTCAAAAAGCCAAATGTGACTCCTTCTCTTCCGAGACCTGTAGTGCGCCAGCAGAGCACTTTTCACCCCCATATGGGGTGTTTTCTGAATCAGGAGAAATTGGGCTTCAAATTTTTAGGGGTATTTTCTGCTATTACCCTTTTTAAAAATTAAACATTTTTGGGAAAACAAGCATTTTAGGTAAACATTTTTTTTTTTTTACATTTGCGAAAGTCGTGAAACACCTGTGGGGTATTAAGGTTCACTTTATCCCATGTTACATTCCCCGAGGGGTCTAGTTTCCAAAATGGTATGCCATGTGTTTTTTTTTTGCTGTTCTGGCACCATAAGGGCTTCCTAAATGCAACATGCCCCCCAAAAACCATTTCAGAAAAACGTACTCTCCAAAATCCCCTTGTCGCTCCTTCGCTTCTGAGCCCTCTACTGCGCCCGCCGAACACTTTACATAGACATATGAAGTATGTCCTTACTCGAGAGAAATTGGGCTACAAATACAAGTAAATATTTTGTCCTTTTACCCCTTGTAAAAATTCAAAAATTGGGTCTACAAGAACATGTGAGTGTAAAAAATGAAGATTGTGAATTTTCTCCTTCACTTTGCTGCTATTCGTGTGAAACACCTAAAGGGTTAAAACACTTACTGAATGTAATTTTGAATACTTTGGGGGGTGTAGTTTTTTATAATGGGGTCATTTATGGGGTATTTCTAATATGAAGACCCTTCAAATCCACTTCAAACTTGAACTGGTCCCTGAAAAATTCTGAGTTTGAAAATTTTGTGAAAAATCGGAAAATTGCTGCTGACCGTTGAAGCCTCTGGTGTCTTCCAAAAGTAAAAACTCATCAATTTTATGATGCAAACATAAAGTAGACATATTGTATATGTGAACCAAAAAAATGTATTCGTAATATCCATTTTCCTTACAAGCAGAAAGCTTCAAAGTTAGAAAAATGCAAAATTTTCAAATTTTTCATCATATTTACGGATTTTTCACCAAGAAAGGATGCAAGTATCGACAAAAATTTACCACTATGTTAAAGAAGAATATGTCAAGAAAAAACAATCTAGGAATCAGAATGATAACTAAAAGCATCCCAGAGTTATTAATGTTTAAAGTGACAGTGATCAGATGTGCAAAAAACGCTCCGGTCCTTAAGGCCAAAATGGGCTCCGTCCTGAAGGGGTTAATCCATCCCGCCTAGCACCACAAATAGTACAAAGAAAGCCATCTTATCAGATTCAGAAAGCAGATCTAATAAATTAACCATCTGTCATAACATCATAAGGCAACATCTGAGAGTATATAGGTAAGTAAGCCGAGGATATAGAAGAGGTGGGAAAAGAGGGAGCAGGATTAATGTAAAGAAGAAGGTAAAAAGAGGGAGAATAATTAGTAGGAAAAGAAGGTGAGGTGAGAAGCCAGAAAGGGTAGAAATGCTGGTATAAAACTGGAAAAATGATATTATGCCCTTCCTTTAATTTGTAGGTTAAGTCCAGCACGAAATTCAGGTATTTTATATCCGAACAGTGTGCAAATACACATAGGTAGTCAACAAAAATTTAGACAAATCTCCTTGAGGATATGAAACATCACTAAACCCAGCATGTAAAATCCTGCAGGATGTAACATCAATCAGGGTGACGAGCCTGTGAACGTTGTCGTTTATATGGTGAGTCAATACGCTGCCAGGCTCTTTTCAGCTTAGGCTGACGGGCCAGTGGAGCTTCGTTTTCATCATAGGGTATTTTCTCACGCTGAAGTATTTCCAATGCTTCGGTAGGGGTGCGAACTGTGTAATTCTTAGAACGCAATTGAAACTGCAAGCTGAAAGGGAATCCCCAGCGATATCCCACTTGTGCTTTTTGTAGGGCCAGTGTAACAGGTCGCATGAGTCTTCTGCGTTCAAGGGTGGAGGGAGCCAGGTCCGCATATAGATGCACAGACTGAGGTAAGCCCGGTAGTGGGGAAACATTTCTGGCAGTCTGGAGGATGTGATCTCTCATCTCCGGATAATGCAGTCTAAGAACCACATCCCTTGGGACCTCAGGGTTTTTTGATCGCACTAAAGCTCTATGAATGTGGCCCATTCTAAATTTTGTGGGATAAACCTGTGGCAGCAGGGATCCGGATAGAGAAAGGGCCATGGCGGGAAGGTCAGTGACCGTCTCCGGTAGTCCCCGGATTGTAATATTTGCCCTCCTAGACCTGTTTTCAAGGTCCTCCAATTTTAGTTCAATAAGATCCATGCGGTCAGTGTGTTCAGTTATGGCTTGTCTGTCAGTTTCTATGGCTACCGCTAGATCATCAGACCTCAGCTCCAGGTCTGAGACTCTCTGGCCTAAGTCGCTCACCTGTTTGGTGAAGTGAGTCACCGCTTGAGTAAGTTCAGCTTTAAACATCTGTTGTATGGACTTGTAGAGTTCTGCAGGGTTCATAGGGTCCGCTGGCAATTGTAGTAGGGTCGGCTCGTCAGCTATATCAGCTTCCTCAAGGAGAGTGGGGCTTGAGGCGCGGGAGGTTGTCGGTGCCATTTTGGATTTCGCACCGGACCCAAAGACTTCAGGTAAAGTCTGAGATATGGAACGATTTGTTCCCGGAACACAATTTTTATCTGTCTTGGTCTTATCCGCCATCTCGGAAAGTGGTTTTCTTCTCACGGGAGCTGACGGGTCAGTGCTAATATAGGTGCTTTGTAGCGGGTGGCGGGGAGCTCACATAGAACATGTCCTGCTCAGCAAGCTGCGCGCATGCGCCTCCTGGATATTGGATTTCAAGGGACAGAACGTTGATCCAGGGATTTATTGTAATTGCCTCAAATGGGGATTGCCTTCTGTTTTTTTTTTTGCCTTCCTCAGGGTGGATGCATGTCTTTTTTTCAGCAGTACAAACTCTGGTACTATGCAAAGAGGTATTGTCAAGTTTGTATGTTGGCAATGCTATTGGAGTAAAAAGACTGGACAGTGAAGAAAGTGTAACTGTTAAAATTTAAGCAGTACATCGGGATATTAAAGTTTTTTCCTGTCTTAAGAATAGGGGATACGTTTCAGTCTGACCGCTGGGAACCCCCACGATCTCCCAAACCGGGCCCTAGCTCTCTGCCCAAATAGTGCGTGTTGACCAATGCACACTCAATGCAGTGCTATGGCAGAGCCTGAGATTCCCAGATGGCTCTCCCATAGAGATGTATTCAAGGGTCAAACACGCCCCCTTCCTGCAGACTGCCAGGGCCCTGTACAGGAGATAGCGGGGGTTCCAGCAGTTGGTCCCCCTGCGATCTAACACTTATCCCCTTAGGATAGGGGATAAGATTTTATATACCAACGTACTCCTTTAATAGAGGCTTTCAGATATATATATATATATATATATATATATATATATATATTTGCGTCAAAAAGTTGCACATTTCTGACAAACAACTTGAATGTCGTGTGGCATTGGTAGCTTTTTGCAGTTGTCAGTGATTAATCAACGCAGATTATTTCAAATTGTTGCAACATTTTTTTTCTTGCAAACTTTGATTTGCAGATACATACTTGTGCAGACCTGGCTAACAAAGCTGACTGTGGACAGGTCCACAAAAACAGGTAACAAATTGCAGAAAAAAGGCTCCATATACGGTGTACCCATACAGTGGCATCCTGAAGCATTTTTTCAAAAAATGTCATGTTGTGGTAATTTATGCTCTGTACCTT
Source organism: Hyla sarda (assembly GCF_029499605.1). Classification (NCBI taxonomy): domain Eukaryota; kingdom Metazoa; phylum Chordata; class Amphibia; order Anura; family Hylidae; genus Hyla; species Hyla sarda. Next base: position 171,713,725 of record NC_079192.1, read on the forward strand.
TAAGGGATTGTAGCAGAGGGACCCTGACACCCAGGGCCAGTTTAAGGCGTGGCCCTGGGCAAAATCAAAAGTGGGGCCCCAAAAGACATAATAGTGCACTAACCAGATTTGCACATTTTTGGTTACTTCAAATACCATAAAAAATATCTAAAGAGCAATTGAAATGTTCCATCAAAACAAATATGGTACCAATAACTAAAAATCACAGCACAAAAAAATGACCCTCATACATCCCCATATACAGAAAAATAAAAGAGTTATATGGATCAGAATAGTACAATTTTATATTTTTGTATAGTTCCCCCACATAAGGTTGGCAGTGTAGTTCTCCCTCATTAGGTTGGCAGAATAGTTCCCCCACATAAGGTTGGCAGTATAGTTCCCTCCACATAAGGTTGGCAGTATAGCTCCCCCACATTAGGTTGTAGTTCCCCCACATAAGGTTGGCAGTATAGTTCCCCCCACATAAGGTTGGCAGTATAGTTCCCCCACATTAGGTTGTAGTTCCCCCACATTAGGTTGGCAGTATAGTTCCCTCACATTAGGTTGTAGTTCCTCCACATTAGGCTGGCAGTATAGTTCCCCCACATTAGGTTGTAGTTTCCTTACAGTAGGTAGGCACTATGGTTCCCCCACATTAGGTTGTAGATTCCCCACATTAAAGTGGGGCCCCAAAAGTCATAATAGTGCACTAACCAGGTTTGCACATTTTTGGTTACTTCAAATACCATAAAAATATCTAAAGAGCAATTGAAAAGTCCCATCAAAACAAATATGGTACCGAAACGTACAAATCACAGCGCAAAAAATGACCCTCATACATCCCCATATACAGAAAAATAAAAGAGTTATAGGGATCAGAATAGTACAATTTATATATTTGTATAGTTCCCCCACATTAGGTTGGCAGTATAGTTCTCCCTCATTAGGTTGGCAGCATAGTTCCCGCACATAAGGTTGGCAGTATAGTTCCCCCCACATAAAGTTGGCAGTATAGTTCCCCCCACATTAGGTTGTAGTTCCTCCACATTAGGTGTGCAGTATAGTTCCCTCACATTAGGTTGTAGTTCCCCCACATTAGGCTGGCAGTATAGTTCCCCCACATTAGGTTGTAGTTTTCTTACAGTAGGTAGACATTATAGTTCCCCCACATTAGGTTGTAGTTCCCCCACAGTAGGCTGGCAGTATAGTTCCCCCACATTAGGTTGTAGTTCCCCCACATAAGGTTGGCAGTATGTTTCCCCACACTAGGTTGGCAGTATAGTTCCCCCCCATTAGGTTTTAGTTCCCCCACATTAGGTAGGCAGTATAGTTCCCCACATTAGGTTGTAGTTCCCCCACATTAGGTTAGCAGTATGTTTCCCCACACTAGGTTGGCAGTATAGTTCCCCCACATTAGGTTTTAGTTCCCCCACATTAGGTAGGCAGTATAGTTCACCACATTAGGTTGTAATTCCCCCACATTAGGTAGGCAGTATAGTTCCCCCACTTTAGGTTGTAGTTCCCCCACATTAGGTAGGCAGTAAAGTTCCCCCACATTAGGTTGTAGTCCCCCACAGTAGCCTGGCAGTATAGTTCCCCCACATTAGGTTGTAGTTCCCCCACATTAGGTAGGCAGTATAGTTCCCCATATTAGGTTGTAGTTCCCCCACATTAGGTAGGCAGTATAGCTCTCCCACATTAGGTTGTAGTTCCCCCACATTAGGTTGACAGTATAGTTCCCCAACGTTAGGTTGGCAGTATAGGTCCTCCCACATTAGGTTGACAGAATAGTTTCCCCACATTAGGTTGTAGTTCCCCCACATTAGGTTGTAGTTCCCCCACATTAGGTTGGCAGTATAGTTCCCTCACATTAGGTTGTAGTTCCTCCACATTAGGCTGGCAGTATAGTTCCCCCACATTAGGTTGTAGTTTCCTTACAGTAGGTAGGCACTATAGTTCCCCCACATTAGGTTGTAGATTCCCCACATTAAAGTGGGGCCCCAAAAGTCATAATAGTGCACTAACCAGATTTGCACATTTTTGGTTACTTCAAATACCATAAAAAATATCTAAAGAGCAATTGAAAAGTCCTATCAAAACAAATATGGCACTGATACGTACAAATCACAGCGCAAAAAATTACCCTCATACATCCCCATATACAGAAAAATAAAAGAGTTATAGGGATCAGAATAGTACAATTTATATTTTTGTATAGTTCCCCCACATTAGGTTGGCAGTATAGTTCTCCCTCATTAGGTTGGCAGCATAGTTCCCCCACATAAGGTTGGCAGTATAGTTCCCCCCACATAAAGTTGGCAGTATAGTTCCCCCCACATTAGGTTGTAGTTCCTCCACATTAGGCTGGCAGTATAGTTCCCTCACATTAGGTTGTAGTTCCCCCACATTAGGCTGGCAGTATAGTTCCCCCACATTAGGTTGTAGTTTCCTTACAGTAGGTAGACAGTATAGTTCCCCCACATTAGGTTGTAGTTCCCCCACAGTAGGCTGGCAGTATAGTTCCCCCACATTAGGTTGGCAGTATAGTTTCCCCCACATTAGGTTGTAGTTCCCCAACATTAGGTTGGCAGTATAGTTTCCTCCACATTAGTTTGTAACTCCCCTACATTAGGTTGGCAGTATAGTTCACCCACAGACATACAGCCTTCAGCCATATACAGTGTATGGCTGGAGGCTGTATGTATGTGTACTCCCCCACTTCAGTGCAGGTAAAAAAAATTGCAGAAAAAAGGCTCCATAGGGTGGACCCATACAAGTGGCATCCTAAAGCGTTTTTTCAAAAAATGTTATGTTGTGGTAATTTATGCTCTGTACCTTTAAGGGATTGTAGCAGAGGGAGCAAGTGACCCTGACAGTTTCAGGTTTAGCGTGGCCCTGGGCAAAATCAAAAGTGGGGCCCCAAAAGTCATAATAGTGCACTAACCAGATTTGCACATTTTTGGTCACTTCAAATACCACAAAAAATATCTAAAAAGCAATTGAAAAGTCCCATCAAAACAAATATGGTACCGCTACATACAAATCACAGCGCAAAAGATGACCCTCATACATATACAGAAATATACAAATAAAAGAGTTATAGGGATCAGAATAGTACAATTTATATTTTTGTATAGTTCCCCCACATTAGGTTGGCAGTATAGTTCTACCTCATTAGGTTAGCAGCATAGTTCCCCCACATTAGGTTGGCAGTATAGTTCCCCCCACATAAGGTTGGCAGTATAGTTCACCCACATTAGGTTGTAGTTCCTCCACATTAGGTTGGCAGCATAGTTCCCTCACATTAGGTTGTAGTTCCCCCACATTAGGCTGGCAGTGTAGTTCCCCCACATTATGCTGTAGTTTCCTTACAGTAGGTAGACAGTATAGTTCCCCCACATTAGGTTGTAGTTCCCCCACAGTAGACTGGCAGTATAGTTCCCCCACATTAGGTTGTAGTTGCCCCACATTAGGTAGGCAGTATATTTCCCCCACATTAGGTTGTAGTTCCCCCACATTTGGTTGGCAGTATAGTTCCCCCACATTAGGTTGTAGTTCCCCCACAGTAGGCTGGCAGTATAGTTCCCCCACATTAGGTTGTAGTTCCCCCACATTTGGTTGGAAGTATAGTTCCCCCACATTAGGTTGTAGTTCCCCCACATTAGGTTGGCAGTATGTTTCCCCATACTAGGTTGGCAGTATAGTTCCCCCACATTAGGTTTTAGTTCCCCCACATTAGGTAGGCAGTATATTTCCCCCACATTAGGTTGTAGTTCTCCCACATTTGGTTGGCAGTATTGTTCCCCCACATTAGGTTGTAGTTCCCCCACAGTAGGCTGGCAGTATAGTTCCCCCACATTAGGTTGTAGTACTCCCACATTAGGTAGGCAGTATAGTTCCCCCACATTAGGTTGTAGTTCCCCCACATTAGGTTGGCAGTATGTTTCCCCACACTAGGTTGGCAGTATAATTCCCCCACATTAGGTTTTAGTTCCCCTACATTAGGTAGGCAGTATAATTCCCCCACATTAGGTTGTAGTTCCCCCACATTAGGTAGGCAGTATAGTTCTCCCACATTAGGTTGTGGTTCCCCAACATTAGGTTGGCAGTATGTTCTCCCACATTAGGTTGTAGTTCCCCCACATTAGGTAGGCAGTATGTTCCCACACATTAGGTTGTAGTTCCCCCACAGTAGGGTGGCAGTATAGTTCCCGCCCATTAAGTTGTAGTTCCCCCACATTAGGTAGGCAGTATAGTTCCACCACATTAGGTTGTAGTTCCCCCACATTAGGTTGTAGTTCCCCCACATTATGCTGGCAGTATAGTTCCCCCACGTTAGGTTGTAGTTCCCCCACGTTAGGTTGGCAGTATATGTCCTCCCACATTAGGTTTGCAGTATAGTTTCCCCATATTAGGTTGTAGTTCCTCCACATTAGGTTGTAGTTCCCCCACATTAGGTTGGCAGTATAGTTTCCCCCACATTAGGTTGTAGTTCCCCAACAATAGGTTGGCAGTATAGTTTCCCCCACATTAGGTTGGCAGTATAGTTCACCCACAGACATATAGCCTCCAGCCATATACAGTGTATGGCTGGAGGCTGTATGTCTGTGTACTCCCCCACTTCAGTGCACTATCCACTGCTCCTCCGGTCAGGGGTCACGATCTACTGCTATGGCCTACAGGCCATAGCAGTAGGTCCCAGGACCGGAGGAGCGGTGGTTGGGGCACCGAAGCTGACGTGCCGCTGGAAACTTACCAAGCCACCAGTGCGCGTCCTCCTCAACGATGCTCTGAAGCTCCACTCCTCCGTTCCTATGGGCGCACACACGGGACGTCAGTGATGTCCCTGCGTGCACTACCTCCCGGCAGCCCCTGCATTTTTAAAGTTAATGCGTGGCCGCAGAAATGTAACCTAGACATCCTTGTGTCCCGAAAAGATCTTTTGGGACACAGGGCTGTCCCAAATGTGACGGGGGCCCCCTGCGGGCCCCCTGGGGGATGATGGCCCTGGGAAACTGCCTGGATTGCCTCGCCTTAACGCCGGCCCTGCTGACACCCAATGGGAGACCCCAAAACCTAGCCCTTAATGTAGTGTGTAGTGTAGGGGAGGATAGAGGACTTCTAGTTAGAAGTTCAGAGGAGAAGGGGAGTGTGTTTCAACTAGCAAACTGAGGAGATCTCTAGGGAGAAGAAGTCTAAATTCCAGAAAAATACTAAATTCCACAGCTATGCCAAATTTCAGGAAAAGACCCCGGCGCTCGGGTGAATTGTCAAAGCCTGGCGGTAAGCAAAGCTCTTGGGGAAAATCTTTACTTCAGTCAGTCAGTTAAGCTAAGTCTTTCTAGTCAGCGTGTGCTGCTACTAATCTTAAAGAATAACTTCGGTATATCCAACTTATCCCATATCCTAAGGATAACTACAATAACTACAACTCCAAACAAGGCGATAGGCTCCCCGGGTTCCACTCTGCCCATCTAACTGCACAAACTTCTGCATTGTGAAAAACCTGCTACCTCTATTCTCACTAAAAAGATAGCTATCCATAACCCAGCATCAGTGTATTTATTATTCCATGCCCCGCCAAGAAGAAGCTGTCGTATCCTCAGACTGTGTAGGTTAACGGTGCCCTGGCATCACAAAGTAATACATCCAATCACCCCGAGTCACGTACCACCATCTGTCTAACTCCCCGTGGCTGGCACCAACTTACCTGCTGCAGCTTATATTTTTTCTCTGCTGGCAATGTTAGACAGAACTTACCTCAAGAAGAAGAACAACTTATCACTTCTGTGAAAAGTGTCCCAGTTTTAGTGTCCTAGTTTATGGAGGTCAGTGGTTTAGTGTTGCAGTCTATGGAGGTCAGTGGTTTGGTGTCCTTGTTATGCTTTTTTTAGTTGTTTAGACATATGGGTCAGTCCTTGTGCTCTATACTGTTTATACTGTTCATCTAGGAATGCTCGGACCTGACACCCATAATGTGGTGCTGCACCATCTTGCTGGAAAAACTCAGGGAACGTGCCAGCTTCAGTGCATAAATAGGGAAACACATCATCATGTAGGCCACTGGATATGCGGAATTGCTACATGATTATGTATTTCCCTCTTTATGCACTGAAGCTGGCACGTTCCCTGAGTTTTTCCACCAAGATGGTGCACCACCACATTATGGGTGTCAGGTCCGGGCATTCCTAGATGAACAGTTTCCTGGAAAGTGGATTGGTCGTCATGGGCCAGGTGAATGTCCCCCAAGGTCTCCCGATCAGACCCCCTTAGACTTTTATCTTTGGGGTCATCTGAAGGCAATTGTCTATGCTGTGAAGATACGAGATGTGCAGCACCTGAAACTACGGATACTGGAAGCCTGTGCTAACATTTCTCCTGCGGTGTTGCTATCAGTGTGTGAAGAGTGGGAGAAGAGGGTTGCATTGACAATCCAACACAATGGGCAGCACATTGAACACATTTTATAACCGGTCAGAAACTTGTAAATAACTCATGAAAGAATAAAGTTAAGTTAAAACCAAGCACATCATTGTTTTTCTTGTGAAATTCCCAATATGTTTGATGTGTCACATGACCCTCTTCCTATTGAAAAAACTAAAATTGGATTCAAAATGGCCGACTTCAAAATGGCAGCCATGGTCACCACCCATCTTGAAAAGTTTCCCCCCTCACATATACTAATGTGCCACAAACAGGAAGTCAATATCACCTACCATTCCCATTTTATTAAGGCGTATCCATACAAATGGCCCACCCTGTACAAGAAAAGCATATAATAATGAACAATGCACCCACTAGTCATCACAGATGAGGTCAACAAGGACCTTTATAATATGCTTCTCCAATTTAAAGGGGTACTCTGCCCAAAAAAAAAACGTATGCCCTATCGAAAGGATAGGGGATGAGATGTAGGATCGTTGGGGTCCCCAACATCACGCCCCCTCCATATATGTCTATGGGAGGGGCCGTAGCCGTCACGCCTCCTCCTATAGACATGAATGGAGGGGGCGTGGTGGCTGTAGTCACTAGTCATCCGGCATGGAGCAGAGTTTGCTCCATGCACGGATGACTGGGGTTCCGCGTCAGAGATCGCGGGGCGTCCCCAGCGGCGGGTCCCCTGCATTTGAACATCTCATCCCCTATCCTTTGAATAAGGGATAAGATGTTTTTGGTGGAGTACCCCTTTAAGTAAAAATGATGACCTGCTAGGGGTGTAAAATAATAAAATACACTATACAATGATCCCTCAGCATACGATGGAAATTCCTTCCAAACAAACCATCGTTACGTGAATTTATCGTATGTTGAGGGATCTGTGCAATGATAATATACAAAGTCATACTCACATGTCCCTGCCACTCCGAACCGTCTCCGCTGCCCTGGATCGGCGCTCTCCATCGTCATCATCACGTCACTGCACACGTCGCACCTATTGGATGACGGGAAGACGTGCACTGAGACATGTTGATGACGAAAGAGATCGACGGCCAAGCAGCGGAGCATGAAGAGGACGCTCCGGAGCGGCGGGGACAGATGAGTGACACTAACAGGGGCACACAGGGGGGCACATTAAATGACTAAATGGCAGCTGAAGAAGCCTACACTGCCGGATAGCCGTTTATGCGATGGCCCCGTCATACAAAATAATTGTATGTTGATGCTGCTTTCAACATGCGATGGCCTCTGAGAAGGATCGTATCTTGAAATGATCTTATATCGTGGCCATAGTAAGTCAGGGGGTCACTGTACTCGTCTTGCTGTGTCTAGTGCTCTGGTCCACACGGTACCCCCTCATATACTTTTCCTGACTTTCTTTTCTGGCTCTTCTAAGGATTTTCAGAACACACTGTATCCTATCACTGAGGTTTTAGAACTTTTCAACTATATATTATAAAGAGCGCAGGGGTGTGGAAATTTTATAAAAAACTACTTGTCCACGGGACTAAAATGGAGCAAAATCAACTTGTCCCTCATGACGATCCACTTGTCCGGGCCAATTTTCGCTTTTACGCTCTGATTTTTTCTTCCTCGCCCTATAATAGCCATAACTACCTACTATAATGATACCTTTTAATTTTTCAAAAACATATTCTCTGAACCCAAAAAAAAAAAAAAAAAATATATATATATATATATATATATATATATATATATATTAAGGGAAGTGAAATTGAAATAGTAAAAGAAAATTTAGCAGATTTGGTGGTTTTTTTTCTACGCCATTTACCTTGTGGTTGAGGTAACATGTTAGTTTTATTCTTTAGGCCGCCTGATTACAGCAATACCAGATTTGTATTGTTCACGTCATGTTTAACTAATTCTGAACTTTTTCTAATTTTTTTAATTGCCGTTTTTTTTAACCCCTGTAGCTTTATTTTTTTTCCGCATACCAGGCTGTATGAGGGCTCATTTTTGCGCCATAATCTGTTTTTTGTATCGGTACCATTTTGGTATTGATCTGACTTTTTAATCGCTTTTTAACTTTTTTTCTGGGATATTATAAAAATTGCAATTCTGTGGTTTGGTATTTTTTTTACATTTACCGTATGGGATACATAATGTTATATTTTAATAGGTCGTACAATTACGCATGAAGCGATAACAAATATGTTTATTTTTATTATGTTTGCATGTTTTTATATAGGAAAAGGGGGTGATTTGAACTTTTAACATGGAAGGGGTTAATGCAGCGGTCTTCAAACTGTGGCCCTCCAGATGTTGCAAAACTACAACTCCCAGCATGCCCGGACAGCCAACGGCTGTCCTGGCATGCTGGGAATTGTAGTTTTGTAACATCTGGAGGGGCACAGTTTGAAGACCACTGAGTTAATGTGTGTCTTTCAAACTTTTATTAAAACTTTTTTTTTTTTTTACACTTTATTACACTTATAGGAGGAATCATTAGATTCCTCAGACAGATGAATAGAGTTCTATTGAACTCTATTAATCTGTGTGCTCTGTGATCCATTGATAGAGCCTGGTCCAGCCAGGCTCTATCTATGACAGAGCGGGACAGCAGGGAACAGAGGTAAGCCCTCCGGCTACCTCCATAGTGGATCACCCCGCTGCGATCAAGCTGTGGGGGGCGATCCACCCCACTAGCCCATCAGGGAGCATTCACATCTCCCTTTAGATGCCGCTGTCAGCTTTGACAGCGGCAATCTAAAGGGTTAATAGCCAGCCACGGCGATTGCCGCATGCTGGCTATTAGCGGCGGCCCCCAGCTACTGAGAACAGCCGGGGGCTGCAGAGTATGGAGCAGGCAGGAATCCCGAGCCCGCTCAATACTCCCCTGTGAGCGCCGCATGCATCTCGCCATGCAGATGTGCGTCCGCTCCTCCCCCCAGCTCTCCGAAGCTACAGCTGGGGGGAGTGAAGGCAGAGGACGCAGGTCTGCATGGGGAGAAATAAGCCACGCCCCCTCATCTCCCCCCGCACGTCTGCAGAGCAGGGGAGAGAAGACAAATACTGTACACTGTCACGATTCGGCTTACGGGTTGTGGATCCGCTGTGTCAGCGAGGGTTTGGCGTGGACCGTGCTAGTGGACCGGTTCTAAGAGGCTACTGGTTTTCACCAGAGCCCGCCGCAAAGCGGGATGGTCTTGCTGCGGCAGTAGCAACCAGGTCGTATCCACTAGCAACGGCTCAACCTCACTGACTGCTGAGAAGGCGTGGGACAGAAGGACTAGGCAGAGGCAAGGTCAGACGTAGCAGAAGGTCGGGGGCAGGCGGCAAGGTTCGTAGTCAGGATGGATAGCAGAAGTTCAGGTACACAGGCTTTGGACACACTAAACGCTTTCACTGGCACAAGGCAACAAGATCCGGCAAGGGAGTGCAAGGGAGGAGATCAGATATAGCCAGGGAGCAGGTGGAAGCCAATTAAGCTAATTGGGCCAGGCACCAATCATTGGTGCACTGGCCCTTTAAGTCTCAGAGAGCTGGCGCGCGCGCGCCCTAGAGAGCGGAGCCGCGTGCGCCAGCACATGACAGCAGGGGACCGGGACGGGTAAGTGACCTGGGATGCGATTCGCGAGCGGGCGCGTCCCGCTGTGCGAATCGCATCCCCGACGGCCATGACAGTGCAGCGCTCCCGGTCAGCGGGACCGACCGGGGCGCTGCAGGGAGAAAAACGCCGTGAGCGCTCCGGGGAGGAGCGGGGACCCGGAGCGCTAGGCGTAACAGTACCCCCCCCTTAGGTCTCCCCTTTTTTTTGTCCGGTAACTGCCTCCCCTGGGATGAGGACACCGGGAAAGAATGGAGGGATTCCTCAACGGCAGGCAGTACAGCAGGAGTTGGAATGGGGAGGGAGGGCAGAGGGAGAAGCTTGGCAAGGGGCAGGGAGACACAAGGACGGGAGCCATGAGGGGGCACAGAGGCTTGCCTGACGGGACTGGGAGGGGGGGAGAGGCACTTCCTGTGGCAGGCAGAGTCCCAGTTCCTGATCTCCCCGGTGGTCCAATCAAGGGTGGGAGAATGAAGCCGGAGCCATGGCAGACCGAGGAGGACCTCAGAGGTACAGCCGGGGAGAACGAAGAGCTCAATCCTCTCGAGGTGGGGTCCAACAGACATCAGGAGGGGTTCTGTGCGGTAACGCACGGTGCAGTCCAATCTGGCTCCGTTGACCGCGGAAATGTAGAGCGGCTTGACGAGACGGGTCACCGGGATGCTGAATTTATTCACAAAGGACTCCAATATAAAATTTCCCGAGGCACCAGAGTCCAAGCAGGCCACGGCTGAGAGGGAGGAGTTGGCTGAAGGAGAAATCCGCACGGGCACCGTGAGACGTGGAGAAGCAGACTTAGAACCAAGAGACGCCACACCCACGTGAGCTGGGTGCGTGCGTGCGTTTCCCAGGCGTGGAGGACGGATAGGGCAATCCACCAAGAAATGCTCGGTACTGGCACAGTACAGACAGAGATTTTCTTCTCTACGGCGATTCCTCTCTTCCTGGGTCAGGCGAGACCGATCCACTTGCATGGCCTCCTCGGCGGGAGGCCCAGGCGTAGACTGCAAAGGATGCTGTGGGAGAGGTGCCCAGAGATCTAAGTCTTTTTCCTGGCGGAGCTCTTGGTGTCGCTCAGAAAAACGCATGTCAATGCGGGTAGCCAAATGGATGAGTTCTTGGAGGTTGGCAGGAATCTCTCGTGCGGCCAGCACATCCTTGATGCGACTGGATAGGCCTTTTTTAAAGGTCGCACAGAGAGCCTCGTTATTCCATGATAACTCGGAAGCAAGAGTACGGAATTGGATGGCGTACTCGCCCACTGAAGAATTACCCTGGACCAGGTTCAACAGGGCAGTCTCGGCAGAAGAAGCTCGGGCTGGCTCCTCGAAGACACTCCGGACTTCAGCGAAGAAGGACTGGACTGTGGCAGGATCATTGCGGTCCCAGAGCGGTGTGGCCCAAGACAAGGCCTTTCCTGAAAGAAGGCTTACTACGAACGCCACCTTAGACCGTTCTGTAGGAAACAAGTCCGACAACATCTCCATATGCAGGGAACACTGAGACAAAAATCCACGGCAGAGTTTAGAGTCCCCATCAAATTTGTCCGGCAGGGACAAGCGTAGGTTAGGAGCGGCCACTCGCTGCGGAGGAGGTGCAGGAGCTGGCGGAGGAGATGGTTGCTGCTGTAGCAGAGGCAGAAGTTGCTGTAACATGGCGGTCAACTGCGACAGCTGCTGTCCTTGTTGGGCAATCTGCTGCGATTGCTGAGCGACCACCGTGGGAAGATCAGCGAGACTTGGCAGCGGCACCTCAGCGGGATCCATGGCCGGATCTACTGTCACGATTCGGCTTACGGGTTGTGGATCCGCTGTGTCAGCGAGGGATTGGCGTGGACCGTGCTAGTGGACCGGTTCTAAGAGGCTACTGGTTTTCACCAGAGCCCGCCGCAAAGCGGGATGGTCTTGCTGCGGCAGTAGCAACCAGGTCGTATCCACTAGCAACGGCTCAACCTCACTGACTGCTGAGAAGGCGTGGGACAGAAGGACTAGGCAGAGGCAAGGTCAGACGTAGCAGAAGGTCGGGGGCAGGCGGCAAGGTTCGTAGTCAGGATGGATAGCAGAAGTTCAGGTACACAGGCTTTGGACACACTAAACGCTTTCACTGGCACAAGGCAACAAGATCCGGCAAGGGAGTGCAAGGGAGGAGATCAGATATAGCCAGGGAGCAGGTGGAAGCCAATTAAGCTAATTGGGCCAGGCACCAATCATTGGTGCACTGGCCCTTTAAGTCTCAGAGAGCTGGCGCGCGCGCGCCCTAGAGAGCGGAGCCGCGCGCGCCAGCACATGACAGCAGGGGACCGGGACGGGTAAGTGACCTGGGATGCGATTCGCGAGCGGGCGCGTCCCGCTGTGCGAATCGCATCCCCGACGGCCATGACAGTGCAGCGCTCCCGGTCAGCGGGACCGACCGGGGCGCTGCAGGGAGAAAGACGCCGTGAGCGCTCCGGGGAGGAGCGGGGACCCGGAGCGCTAGGCGTAACATACACAGCTTCTCATCTCCCCTGCTCTGCTTCGGAGGACACAGGCTGCAGAGTATGGAACGGGCAGGAGTCGGGAGCCCGCTCCATACAGACTTGTCAGGTGCGGCCCTGCTTGCCCGAAGCCGGGCTAAGGGCCGGACAAATTCACCTGCCCGGCGCCCAAAACTGCTAGTCCCGGGTGTCGGGCGATAGGAATTCCACATCCCTGGAGCAAGTTCTGATCAGTTTTCTCATGCATCTGTAGTTCAGCTAAATTCAGGGATTTAGAAACATGTAATAGTGAAACATGACACTGTATTTACTTTAACCCCTTAAGGACGGAGTGTTTTTCCAATTTAGTTTTTTCCTCGTTACCTTTAAAAAATCATAACCATTTAAATTTTGCACCTAAAAATCCATATGATGTCTTATTTTTTGTGCCACCAATTCTACTTTGTAATGACTTCAGTCATTTTAACTAAAAATCTATGGCAAAACGGGGAAAAAAATCATTGTGCGCCAAAGTTGAAGAAAAAACGCCATTTTGTCAATTTTGGGGGCTTCCGTTTCTACGCAGTACAACTTTCAGTAAAAATGACACCTTATCTTTATTCTGTAGGTCCATACGATTAAAATGATACCCTACTTATATAGGTTTGATTTTTTCGTACTTCTGGAAAAAATCATAACTACATGCAGGAAAATGTATACGTTTAAAATTGTCATCTTCTGACTCCTATAACTTTTTTATTTTCTTGCGAGGGCTCATTTTTTGCGCCGTGATCTAAAGTTTTTATCGGTACCATTTTTGTATTGATTAGACTTTCTGATCGCTTTTTATTCCTTTTTGCATGATATAAAATGTGAGCAAAAATACGCTATTTTGGACTTTGGAATTTTTTTGCGTGCACACCATTGACCGTGCGGTTTAATTAATGATATATTTTTATAATTTGGACATTTCCGAATGTGGCGATACCACATATCTTTATTTTTATTTACAATGAGTTTTTTTTAAATGGAAAAACGGGATGATTCAAACTTTTATTAGGGAAGGGGCTATAACACTGCACACACTGATCAATGGTTTCTCATAGGAAACCATTGATCAATGATTCTGCCGCTTTACTGCTCATGCCTGGATCTCAGGCACTGAGCAGTCATTTGGCGATCGGACACCAGGAGTCAGGTAAGGGGACCCTCCTGCTGTCCTACAGCTGTTCGGGATGCCGCAGGCCGGCTTGCTAAAGGTACTGTACCCTTTCCACCCCTCTGTTACCCCTTCTCAACCCTGTCCAAACCCCACCCACCACCCTCACCCAGGTCCACCCTCCACCCCTCCGTCACTCATGTCCATTCCCCTGTCACTCATGTCCACCCCCCTCTCACACAAGTCCACCCTCTTATCATCCCCGTCACCCATGTCCACCCTCCTGTCATCCATGTCCGCCTTGTCCACTCCCCTGTCCATTCCTGTCACTCATGTTTACCCCCCGTCTACCCCCGTATTCTACCCTGTCACCCATGTCCACCCTCCTGTTCACCCATCTGTCCCTTTGTCACCCCAGTCCACACCTCTCTGTCACTCCTGTCCCTCTTTTACCCTCTTGTCACCCTTGTCCACCCCTCTGACCCCCTGTCTCCCATGTCCACCCTCCTGTCATCCATGTCCACCCCCACCATCCAACCCTCTGTCACCCCTGTCCATCCCTGTCACCCATGTTCACCCTCCATTGTCCACCCCTCTGACCACATCCTTGTCACCTATGTCCACCCCCTATTCACCCCTCTGTCACCCCTGTCAAACCCTCCGTCACCCCCTATGCCCCTGTCACCCATGTTCACTCTACTACACCCATCTGTCACCCTTGTACACCTCCCTACACCCCTCTGCCACCCATGTACATCCCTCTATCACCCATGTACACTCCTCTACACCCCTCTGTCACCCATGTACACCCATCTGTCACCCATGTACACTCCTCCATACCCCTCTGTCACCCATGTACACCCATCTGTCACCCATGTACACCCATCTGTCACCCATGTACACTTTTCTACACCCCTCTGTCACCCATGTACACCCATCTGTCACTGATGTACACTCCTCTATACCCCTCTGTCACCCAGCTACATCCATCTGTCACCCATGTACACTCCTCCACACCCATCTGTCACCCATGTACACCCATCTGTCACCCATGTACACTTTTCTACACCCATTTGTCACCCATGTACACTTCTCTACACCCCTCTGTCACCCATGTACACTCCTCTACACCCATCTGTCACCCATGTACACTCCTCTACACCCCTGTCACCCAGGTACACTCCTCTACACCCATCTGTCACCCATGTACACTCCTCTGCACCCATCTGTCACCAATGTACACCCATCTGTCACCCATGTACACTTTTCTACACCCCTCTGTACACTCCTCTACACCCCTCTGTACACCCCTCTACACCCCTCTGTCACCCATGTCCACTCCTCTACACCCTTCTTTCATCCATGGACACTCCTCTATACCCTCTGTACACCCCTCTGTCACCCATGTACACTCTTCTACACCCCTCTGTCACCCATGTAAAAAAAAGTGCAGAGCCTAATAGGTTTGTTTTGCAGGTTTAACGGTGAAGAATTGTGTGTGGAAGAAATCGTGATGATGGCCCGGACCAGATGGGGAAGAGAAGGCAATGATGCAAATTAGAGAAGACGTCATTTGTGAGTTGCTGTATGAAGCAGCACTTTAAACTACATACCCACTGTTAAAAAGATATAGTGCATTGAGTTTTTTACAGTTTTTTCCTTTTTATTTATTTTTTCTTTGCTCGTCAACCTCTTTAGGGGTACCCCAAGGAAAAAAAAATTTCCGAGGTGTGCCCCGACCCGAAAAAGGTTGGGAAACACTGCATTCAGGGGTTAAGAGCTACTTTAGCACTGTCTAAGAACTTTTCAAATGGTTACTAGGAGAGAAAGTGTCTCCATAAACCCCACTCACTATAACTGCACTGGAACACTTTTGCCCCAACTATGATATAGAATAATGTGGTGAGCTTGGGGGATGTAGGGTGAACAGGGGTGTCACAGAGTAGTGTTGCAGGGTGTAGCATTAACCCTTGATTGTCGTGACGCCAGGGTGCGGGCTTCCTCTAGATATATAAATGTCCTACCGCCACCCATCCCAAGAACGATAGGGAGGAATAGAGGATTGTCCACAGCAGAAGTAGTAATAAACTGGAAATAACTTTACTGCAGATTTTATGCAGATGGCAGATGATAACAAACAGTCTTTTGCAAGAGGACCGGGACTTAGGCTCCTCACAGGTTGGCTGGGACTTTGAGGTAAAATAAGTTTTCATTTTTGTTGTACGCTGTTCCACTGAATTTAGGGGTATGTTTAGGTTCAGTAGTCACGTAGGATTGGTTAGATTTGAGTCGGATTTACTCACGGTTTAGAATGCGCTGAAGTGGAAGGCTTCAGGCCAACTTGTCTTGTAGCTGTGATCACAGATCTGCTTTCTCTGAGATCCCAAGGGAAAGAGAGCAAAGAGAGCGACTATTGGATACAGCGCCCTTTTATACAGAAGGGGCAGGATCAAAGCTTATTGGTTCCAAGACCTGTCAGTCCTAAACCAAGGCATTATGGTTACATCACATGACCTAATCACATGACCTAAAGGTCCATGAACCTTAGCATAACACAATTTTCCATAAATCACGTGACCAAAGGTCCTGTACATAAATTACATTATAATAAAATACATTAAATATATACACTTTTAAATAGCATTATGAGGCGACTAGGGGTTAACCCATCAGGAAAGCTCTACCAGCATGGAGGAACTCTGACTGTGGGGACTTACGACAAAGGTACGGGACCAAGTTCCGTACCGGGACATCACAATAAGCTATATTTTAAGCTAGGTTCACATCATGCTTAAAGTTTATACACTCAGAAATTCTCTCAAATATATCTAAAGTGCCAATATCAATACCCAAATACAT
Organism: Hyla sarda; assembly: GCF_029499605.1. Classification (NCBI taxonomy): domain Eukaryota; kingdom Metazoa; phylum Chordata; class Amphibia; order Anura; family Hylidae; genus Hyla; species Hyla sarda. The sequence continues at coordinate 171,730,183 of NC_079192.1, forward strand.
GTTTGTTTTTTTTGCCATTTGTTTAGCAGATAAAAATTGTTATCAGAATACAGTTGCATATATCTTTGGAGATCTGTGGACATTCTGTCTGAAAGTGGTGTGGACCCAGTTTTAGATAAATACCGAAATTAGAATTGCCTACAGTTCTCAGGGCCCTCCTAACAAACGTTGCAAAAGAGTGGACCACAATTCTAAAGAGCAAAGGTTATATCCATATATAGTGTTTACAACTGCAAGACTAAAGTAGGAACTTGACTCAGACCTGACTCTGCTACTCCCTTATGAATCATGTATAATGATGACCATGTATAAGACCACATAGAGGAAAGATCTTCAGCACAGCTGTCTTGTATAGGTTTAGCATATCTTTAGTATATGAGCATAAAAGGCACTCCCTCTCAAGACGTTTGTAGGCGGTGCCAAATCATGAGAAAAGGTTCAAGCAGAATAGATGTCAGACGAAGTATACGTAAATGACAGCACTCACCACGTCAATGTGCAAAAGGAGTCTTCAGATATTTATTCAAGGGTCTTCATTCACGGAGGGAGCGAAGGTGCGGGGCGGCAGGATGGTGGAGGCAGGGGAAAAAAACTGAACGCCGGGGCGACGTTTCACACCTGACGGTGCTTTCTCAAGCCCGTGAGGCCTTGAGAAAGCACCGTCAGGTGTGAAACGTCGCATCGGCGTTCAGCCCGTGAGGGCTTGAGAAAGCACCGTCAGGTATGAAACGTCGCCCCGGCATTCAGTCTTTTTCCCCTGCCTCCACCATCCTGCCGCCCTGCACCTTTGCTTCCTCCGTGAATGAAGACCCTTGAATAAATATCTGAAGACTCCTTTTGCACATTAATGTGGTGAGTGCTGTCATTTATACTTCGCCTGACATGATGACCATGTATGTTTAATGATTACTTCGGAGCATTGGGGTTTGCTAGGCTGTCACTGGGGCTGCCTATTCCTATTCTTCTCTTGGCAGCATTGCATATTTTATATCCATTACAGTGTATCATGTTTAGACCATATGTGACAATGCTATAGCAGTACTGGGGTCTAGTATTAGGACTGCTCTGCAGCATAATGGTATAAAAATATAACCATGCCTAGAAGCAGGAAATAGTATCACGCCCCCTCCCGTCCCCTCCCGTCGGCTTGCATTGAGGGGCGGAGCATGATGTCAAACGGGGCGAAGGCGTGACGTCACGCGCTGCCGGCCCTGTAGTCACCCATAATCAGACCCGGAGCAAACACGCTCCGTGGACTGATTACAAACGGGGTGCCGCGTGCATGATCCCGGGCGTCCCCAGCTGCGGGACTCTGGTGATCAGGCATCTCATCCCCTATCCTTTGGATAGGGGATAAGATGTGTAAGCACCGGAGAACCCCTTTAATATGTTTTCACTCAGTCCATCTTGCTGTTACAGTCCACTCGAGATCCAAACTGACTGTAAATCACACTTAAGCATAATCCACCCACCCTAGATACATACAGTAACTCAATACCACCACCTACCCAGTTCTGGGCTGGTAAGTTCCATTACCTCCGATTTGGACTTGACTCTCAAACTGTAATCAATCATTTGCCAAGTTATATTTCATTTAGGGTCATGTTTCTAGACATGACCCTGAAATGGTCGGTCACTGTTGTTTCAACACACTTATTCTTTATATATATTATAAAGAAAAATGCATCTTTTTTTTTCCTTTTATCAGTTTACTTTCCTCTCCAGATCACTCCCCAAATCCTGGAATATCCCTTTAAACATCCTGATTCTGTGAATAGTTTCTCTTGTACAAGTTATTCCTAATATTGCAGCTTAGTCCCATTCATTTCCAGATTTTGAAAGTTTTCTGCAATGGTTTTTTATTTCAAACAACCAGAGAGTTTCAGTAAAGAATTATTACTGGAAATATATTCTATGGTACCAAAGAAATCTCAAGGCAGTACTAATCTCAGCAAATACTCAGCTGCTTCACCTTGAACATTTAGCCTCCTACATACATTCTTACTTGAGAACAAGGACAGTTTATTGAATATTCACGTCTTGGCTGATAATAAATACCTGGTTCTTTCATTTTTTGCCAGGAACTTCCATTGAGGCAGGCAAATATTGTGTTTAATGTTTTAGAATAATTTATGGCTTATAATTGATTTTCTACAGGGTTAATTACCTTTTTTTTTATCCAACTGTGCCTAAAAACTGTATTTATGGCAGCCCAGAGACAGGGTACTTGTCAAGGCAGGGGAAGACACCTGCGGGAAACCTTGGACCTGTAGTTCTACACTGGTCATGGTGTCAGTACTGTTGGTCACACACTACAGGGTTGTTCCACACTACTTTGGCTGGCATAGTGAAAAGGGACTGCACAGTAGACACTAGTGTTTATGGCTCCCCTGTGACATACCCTTAATGATGCCCAACATTATGGCATTTGGAGTTAGGGCCTGGGCAAGTATAAGCGGCTCCTTGCTGTGCTTTCCTAGGCTCTTTTCACTGTAAGCATGTTCTACTGATTTGCTTACAGATAAATGTGGCGCTCCACTTGACAGAGCCATTGGCTCTGTCCACCACCCTTGTGGCCGCAGCCTGCAGGCAACATTATGCGATCACAAGAGGATTAATATCTGTTCCTCTCCTCTTTAGTGCACAAGTGATGTCACTGTCCACTTACAGAGCGGAGATGAAGAGGAAACTCTGGTGGACTGCACAGGAACTTGAAGCAACAGAAAAGAAGGTGTGTATGTTGTTATTTCTGCCTACATGGGGATACTACCAATTGGGGAGACCTACCTACCTACCAAGGGAACAACCTACGGGGGGGGGGGGGATACCTACATGGGGGATACTACCTATTGGTGAGACCTACCTACCAGGAGGGCAACGTACAGGGGGGGATACCTATATGGGAGATAATACCTACTGGGGGCATTACCTATACTACCTATATGGGAGATAATATCTACTGGGGGCATTACCTACAGGGGGGATGCCTACATGGGGGCCTTTCTACCAAGGAAATACTACCTGTTGCCGGATACTACTTACTCAGGGGTCTATTTTAGGAATGTCAACCTTTGTTTTCCAGGCAGACATTCTGCAAATTTTCCTCCATATAAACATACCCTAAGGCAGGGGTCTCAAACTGGTGGCCCTCCAGATGTTGCAATAAATTCCCAGCATGCCTGGACATACCCAGAGAGCCTTTGGCTGTAGCTAACTGCAGCTGACTGCAGCCAAAGGCTGTCCAGGCGTGCTAGGAGTTGAAGTTTTGTAACATCTGGAGGGCCACCAGTTTGAGACCCCTGCCCTAAGGGATTAAAAAGGGTTTGCCCACTATCAGCTTATACATTATGGGTGATATATGTGTGATTACTGAAAACTGCAATGAAGAGAACTGTTGTCCCTGAGTGCGTCTTGAGAATGGAGTGTTAGTATGCTTGCTCAGCCTCTGCTCTATTCAGTGTGTATGGAACTGACATCATAAATCCGATAGCAGTGAATAGAGCAAGGGCCACACATGAGCACAGGGGCATCGCTATAAAGGTTGCAGAGGTAGCAGTCGCACCGAGGGCCTGGTGCCTAAGGGGCTCCAAAGCACATCTGCTCCATAAGAGACCAGCATTATAACGGGCATATGGGGCCCTGTTACAAGTTTTGCATCGGGGCCCAGAAACTACAAGTTACACCTCTGCATGAGCACCATTGCTTCATTTACAATGGTCCCCTGTGATCACACTTGGGACCTTCCATTAGTCCTCAGGAGGCTATGTAAACTCGTTTCTGGCCATTAAGCAACTGTTCATGAATTCATCTCTCATGGAAGATGACATATGTAAAGATGGTTAGCAGGCCTTAGGCTCTTGGTTCTGCTGACCTAAACATAAGTTTCCTTCTGAATAAGGTCCTTTTGAGGTTTATCCGCCGCTTTAGGCCTAAGAGTCCTTTCATTTGAGAATATAAATCAGTCTATTTCTCTTTCTGATGAGATGGACATTTCATGGAATTATTGGGTAAACGCTTACATTTATACTCACAGCGAGCCTCTGCATTAAAGGAAGAGAAAACATCTTTTGGCTTTTCAGGTCCGAGTAGGTCACAAAGCCTCTTAAAGTTACCATATCCCGCTGGATCAAGCCGAAATGAGGGCTTTTAGTAAGAGCTCCCACTGAAGAGTAAGCGTTGCTTATGCAAATCTATTGATATCCCCTTACTGGATGTAAATAATATTTCACTGCCAACCTATCGTGGTGCTAAGTTACTTGCCCATGTTCTCACCTTCCCACCCAGACTCCCACCAGTGTTCTCTTTCTTTCACCAAGTGTGGAACATAGAAGTCTGATGAATATGACAAAAATTCATATGGAAGAAAGGGGGATTTGTGTGGTCACTGGGCCAAACTAGGAATAGGTTTACAGTGCCACCTAGTGGTTATATGCAGTTTAATTAAAAACAACTCAAATTTAAATTTGACCAGGATAAACAACATGCAGATTTTTTCCCTCAATTAAAAATGTAAAGATTAAAGATGGCCTATCTGTTCTGCTTGTAATTAAATCTACAACATTTGAGATAATATTATTAAATACATTTGTACGATTTGTATCCATTAGGATGATAATATCCAAGCACTGCTGGCTCAGCACTGCCTTCCTCCTACAGATAAATACAGAGTGCTTTGTTTAAGAATACACAGCCACTGTTTTCTTGTAGACAATAGGGGCTGTGTCTATTTGATCATGCCATAGAAGTGTTGGCTTTAAAAAAAAATATTGTTCCTCTTTCATATTTAGTTGTGTGGTTCCCCAGTACCCTTGCTGTCCTGTCAGGCAGCTTCCTTCAGTGTCCCCAGGGCCCCTTGCACCTGCCCCCCCTGTACATATATTCTGCAGTGTATTGTATTATAAAATGTGTTGTATCTTTAAGAGTTATGTCATGTGATTGTTACCCAAGAGGTACCAGTGACCAGGTGATCCCAAGAGTGACCAATGGGCTCCCTGCTAGTCTCCCCCATATAATCCCTGGGTGGAGGTAGCTTCTCTCTTAGCTCTTGCTTCCTGCTGAGGTCCAGTGTAGTCGTGCCTAGTGTGTGTGTCCAGAGTGTTGGAGGCCTCAAAGTCAAGTCCTGCAGCCACCATCATTTCAAGCAAGCTAAAGTCACAGCTTTATGAGTCAAGTCAAGTCAGTCCCGGTCACCTGTCAAGTCACCGTGGTCTGCATTTAATTGTCTTATCCTACTACAAGTCCCAGCAAGCCCTTAAGGTCTCTGCATGCATCACTGGCCACCTCCTTGGGCCCTGGCTGAACTGTATAGACCAGTGGTGTTCAACCTGCGGACCTCCAGATGTTGCAAAACTACAACTCCCGCTATGCCCGGACAGCCGTTGGCTGTCCGGGCATAGCGGGAGTTGTAGTTTTGCAACATCTGGAGGTCCGCAGGTTGAACACCACTGGTATAGACTTTACCAACTGTCCACCCTCAGTAAAGCTACCATTGTCAGTAACTTGGCGTCGGAGTCTTTATTGCCCCCGTGCCTAGATCAGGATCCAGCGGTATACCTTCAGGTGGTCTTAGGCTAAACCATGCCCTGGCATCACGAATACAAGAGGTTAATGTCATCTGCCCCTAGGGAAACATCTGCCCTCATCACACCCCGCTACCACTGTTGTTATATATAACATACCACAATGAGCATTCTTGCATATATATATATAGTTACAGAAAAAGGAAATATCCCAAATCCTTCACAAGAGAAACAGTTTGTTAACATTAAACAAGACATCCTGGGTAACAACCATAAAATAAACAGAATAGATCACAATGCCCCGAGTGCCGGATAGACATCTGTATCTATTCACATAAATATGAGCAACAATGTTTCTCCCCAATCCAGTATTTCTCACAAACTGTTGGCAACAAGATTAGGGTAAAATCAGATGCTCACCTTGTCCCATTGTCTTTAGTATCAGATAATGAGTTTGAATGAGAAGTCTTCCGGGCTTTAGCCACTCCTACTCCAGCGTAGTTGATGGCCTGGGCACCTCCGATGTCACCACTCTTCTTACTCTACACACTGAAGTCTTATGAGCCCAGAAGCAGCTTCATTCACAGGGATAGCACTGCTTTTGTTCATGCATGCGTTTTGGAGCAGAAGGATATGTCAATTACGGCAAACTCTCTAAGGATCTTAAAAATAAGAATTGTTGCTCTACATACAGATTGGCAAGACCATAGAACAGAGCTGTAGCACAGTGTGCAAGACCATACAGCTGTTTCACGAACAGGTTTCATTCAGAACGGGCCTCACCATGGTCGTTGAGTACAGGTGCTCAGCATCATATCAAGAGGTTGTCTGACTTATAAGTGCTGCCAGTATTGCTGCAGTGGTTTTAGGGATCGAGCTGTCAGTGCTTAGACCATATTCTGCTCACTAAATCAAATTGATCTGTATGGATGTAGTCCCAGAATAAAGCTTCTTCTAAAGATATTGCACAAGAAAGCCTGCAAACAGTTTACTGAAGACAAGCAGACTAAGGACATGGATTACTGAAACCATGTCCTGTGGTCTGATGAGACCAAGATAACCTTATTTGGCTCAGACGGTGGGAAGTGTGTGTGGCAGCAACCAAGTGTGAAAAAGCAAAGTGGTGGGAGTGTCATGGTCTGGGCCTGCTGCTGGGAGTGCTGCTGGGGAGCCACAATGTATTGAGGGAACCATGCATGCCAGCATGTACTGTGACATAGTGAAGCAGAGCATGACCACAGGGCAGTATTTCAACATGAAAACAACTCCAAACACACCTCCAAGATGAACATGGCCTTGCTAATGATGCTGGTGGTAAGGGTGATGAATTGGCCAAGCATGTCTCCAGACCTTAACCCTATAGATCATCTGTGGGGCATCCTTAAACAGAAGGTGCGGAGCACAAGGTCTCTAACACCCACCATCTCTGTAATGTCATCGTGGAGGGGTGGAATACACTGACAACCTGTGAAGTTTTGGGGGACTCCATGTCTAAGTGGCTTAAAGGGGTACTCCAGTGGAAAACATTATTATTATTTTATTTTTTTCAAATCAACTAATGCCAAAAAGTTAAACAGATTTGTAATTACTTCTATTTAAAAATCTTAACCCTTATAGTACTTATCAGCTGCTGTTTGCTCCACAGGAAGTTCTTTTCTTTTTGAATTTATTTTCTGTCTGACCACAATGCTCTCTGCTGACACCTCTGTCTATGTCAGGAACTGTCCAGAGCAGGAAAAAAATCCCCATTGCAAACCTCTCCTACTCTGGACAGTTCCTGGACAGAGGTGTCAGCAGAGAGCACTGTGGTCAGACAGAAAATAAATTCAAAAAGAAAAGCACTTCCTCTGTAATATACAGCAGCTGATAAGCACTGGAAGGTTTTAATATTTTTAAATAGAAGTAATTTACAAATCTGTTTAACTTTCTGGCACCAGTTGATTTGAAAAATCATTTTCACCGGAGTACCCCTTTAAGGCAGTGCTGAATAATAATGTTGGATACACAAAATATTGACACTTCAGGTCCAATTTGGACAATTTGCGCTTAGGGGTGTACTTGCTTTAGTTGTCAAGGTTTAGACATTAATGGCTGTATGTTGAGTTATTTTGAGGGGACACAACATTAAACACTGTTATCCAGGCTGTGCACTCACTACTGTACATTGTAGCAGAGTATCATTTCTTCAGTGTTGTCACATGAAAAGATATTAAAGGAGTAGTCCAGTGGTGAACCCAGTGGTGAACAACTTATTCCCTATCCTAAGAATAGGGGATAAGTTGCAGATCGCGGGGGGTCCGACCGCTGGGGCCCCCTGCGATCTCCTGTACGGAGCCCCGACAGCCCGCGGGAAGGGGGCGTGTCGACCACCGCACGAAGCGGCCGCCGGCACGCCCCCTCAATACAACTCTATGGCAGAGCCGAAGCGCTGCCTTCGGCAATCTCTGGCTCTGCCATAGAGATGTATTGAGGGGGCGTGTCGGCCGCCGCTTCGTGCGGAGGTCGACACCCACTATCTGGCCGGAGAGCCTGGCCCCCGTACGGAGAGATCGCAGGGGGCCCCAGCGGTCGGACCCCCCCGCGATCTCAAACTTATCCCCTATCCTTAGGATAGGGGATACGTTTTTCACCACTGGACTACCCCTTTAAATATTTGCAAAAATGTGAGGAGTGTACTCAATTATATTACTGTATATACTCACTGACTTATATCTTTAACATTCTGTGTGTCTAGACTTCCATATTAGAAACATGTTTATACTGTACAGCAGCGGTCTTCAAACTGTGACCCTCCAGATGTTGCAAAACTACAACTCTCAGCATGCCCGGACAGCCAACGGCTGTCCGGGTATGCTGGGAATTGTAGTTTTGTAACATCTGGAGGGCCACAGTTTGAAGACCACTGCTGTACAGAATAGCAGATCCTGCTCTATGGAACAGACACTTATTATTTAAAAAATAAATGGAAACCCAAACGAAAGTTATGCTCTTTTGCTCTCCTTCAGGTGATGGGTCTATGGATACACTTGTCATATTGGTTGGGAGAGTGTCATGGTATAAAAAGATCCTTAGAAGGACACAATGTAAAAATGTTTTCTTTTATTAATACCCATAAGGCACTTTTCTTCGTTAGGAGCAAAATGTTGGTTGTCAGTGGTTTTGGGAAACTGGACGACTATAGATGTGTTCTGCCCTGTGCCGGAGCTGCACAGATGCACAGTTGTGAACATGGCTTATCATTCTATTTGATAGCCCTTTGACGTGAACATGCGGCTATACTTATGTGCAGTACTTGTAGTTGCTTAGCTTCTAAAAAGTGTTTTCTCTATGTTTGCACACTAGGGATTTCCTAAGGGAATGACACAATTCTACATAATAATGGATGGTTGTTTTAAATACATTTAATTCTTTGAGTTATTTTAGAAAAACAGTTGGGTTGAAATGTTGCTGATCATATTTATGTGAATTAAATCCCCATAGCAAAAATGTCCTGCTCTGGACATTTCCTGGACAGAGGTGTCAGCAGAGACCACTGTGGACAGACAGAAAAGAAATTCAAAAAGAAAAGAACTTCATCTGTATTATACAGCAGCTGATAAGTACTGGAAGGATTAAGATTTTTTTTTTATAGAAGTATGTTTAACTTTCTGGCACCAGTTGATTAAAAAAAATAATAATTTCCACCGGAGTACCCCTTTAACTTAAAATATTTTCATAATATTAGTAATATGTTACTGTTCCTTCATTAGGCTGAAAACCAGCAATTTGATGCTGTATGTGGATGAAATGCGGCAGTCAGTTGCTGAATGAGTTTGTTTATGGATCTTGTTCTTCTCTTTTAACACTAGTTAAAGGGTGCCTCTCATCAAAAAAAACTTTTGATATATTATAGATTAATGTATGCAGAGTAACTTTACAATTGCATGTTATTAAAAAGTATGCTTCTTTCTATTTCATTTTCCACTTTGAAGAAATGACCACTAGGGGTCTCCCTACCAGTCCTGGCAGCAAGCATTTCAGACTCATGCTGGTGTCCTAAACACTACGAGCTGCCAGTCTGCTTTGTTCACAAAGGAGAACACTCAGAGCTGCCAGCCTGCTTTGTTCACAGCCTGTTTGGCAGTGAACAAAGCAGGCTAGCAGCTCTGAGTGTTTAGGACTCCAGCATGAGTCAGAAATACTTGCTGACAGGACTGATCGGGAAAAATACCATAGAAAGAAGCATATTTTTCATTAACATGCTATTGGAAAGTTATTCAACATTCATTAATCTAAAATATATCAAAAGTTTATTTGATGAGAGGTACCCTTTAAAGCATGCTTGCCCACTTGACCTTCAGGGGGAGTCTGTATAGACAGCTTCCCTCCTAAAAGATATGGTAGGTTTGGCCTTTCACTCTTATGCCAGATAACAAACCTTGAGCCAAGCAATGACCTCTTGTTTAAGTTAAGAACAGAATAACATCCTGAACTTTATCAGTATTATAAGAATTTCATTAGTATTGTTTCGCTTCCTTGTTTGTTTCAAGGCTAATATGTCTCTCTGTAAGACTTATAATGGTTATATTTTACAGATACATAATGTAATAAAGGTGGTGTATGTCAGAAGAATTCATTATCACAGTCAAGGGCATACACAATGCCTCCAAACCAAGAGGAAGATGCTCCTCTTAATTTGCATCCTAAACAATTCACAAATGTGATCTATTACCCATCCACCATATTTTGACCCTACCAGTGCCGGTCACAGCACCATGTCCTTCTTTTCCCTCTCACAACAGAGCCTACAAATAAGTCATTGGAAATGAGAATGATCAACACGTTTCTGGTTGTAAGCCCTTAGTCATGATCTAGCCAAGGGCTAACAGCCAGAAGAATGCTGAATGTTCTCTTTTCCCCTACATTTTCTGTTTGCTGTGTATAAATGGCTGTGTTTTTATGGATTTCCAATAAAGTCTTCAAGCATTTATCCAAATGTATGTTTTTTTTTTTTATTGTTATGATGTAAACATGATCGTCTAGCCAGGCCACCTTCCTCTAATGCTCTATAGTCCAGTTTTGATGCTCACTTACCCATTGTAGGCATGTTTGGCAGTAGACGGAGTTAGCATGAGTACTCCCTGACTGGTCTGTGGCTATGCAGCCCCATACACAAGTGTTCTGACATCTTTCGTTCATTGCCAGCAGAAATTTTTCAGCAATTTGTGCTATAGTAGCTCTTCTGTAGGATTGGACCAGACAGGCTAGCCTTTACACTCCATGAATATCAATAAGCCCCGGGTGCCCCATGTCACTGTTCACCAGTTGTCCATCTTTGGACTACTTTTGGTAGCCATTAATCACTGTATACCAAAAATACCCCACAGGACCTGAGGTTTTGGAGATGCTCTGACCCATTCATCTAGTCATCACAATTTAGCCTAAGCATAGTTGCTTACATTCCTACACTGCCCCATTTTGCCTATTCTGCTTCCAAAACATGAACTTTAAAAGGGCACTCTGCCCCTAGACATCTTATCCTCTATCCAAAGGATAAGGGACAAGATGTCTGATCGCAGGGGTCCCGACACCAGGGACCACCTGCATCTCCCTGCTGCACCCGGTCGTCACGCCTCCTCCCATAGACTTGCATTTAGGGGGCATGGCCATAACGTCACGGGCCTTCACCCCGCATCGCCAGTCATCAGGCACGGAACAAAGTTCACTCCGTGCACCAGATGAATGGGGTGCTGCAGCCAAGATTGTGGGCGTCCCCAGCAGTGAGACCCCCGCGATCAGACATCTTATCCCCTATCCTTTGAATAGGGATTAAGATGTCTAGGGGTGGAGTCCCCCTTTAAGAACTGACTTCAGTTTCTGCCTAATATATTCTACTCCTTGATGGGTACCATTGTATGCCATTGTGCCATTCAATAAGTAAGTTTACTTCATGTCAGTGTCTTTAAATATTACTAAAAAATTATTATTAGCGGCTGTCATGATGTCATTATTGTTCCAAAGTAGATATCTCAAAATTAGCTGAAATACCTTAAAGTGTCCCCTAGTGCTTTTTTTAACAAATGACTATTGTGCAACACTGTATTATATTGACCTTTTCCCTGCATTTCCATATGGTTCATCTCCAATGAAGAGACCCAGCACCATAGAATGACATTACACTTGGTCTCACTGTTGGAGATTTGTCCTATGGAGATGCAGGGGGAGGTCTGTCTCATATGGCACATCGCTATAGAGAGGAGAGCAGCTGGGAGCAGGGAGAAAAGCTCCATAGACTTATGATGCTGATCAAAGGTCCAGCTGGTGAGTGAATCACACAGCTGTGTGCTTCTCCGAGCTATAGATTGGTGGGGGTCTCAGCAGTAAGACCACAACCACCAAAACCATCAAAACATTTTCTTTTAATGACTGTTAATTTTTAAGGTATTTCAGCTAATTTTAAGCTATCTTCTTTTTGGAGCAAGACATTATGAGCAATAGTCAGTTCCAAATGTCAAAATGCTTTAAAGGGAATTTCCATTGACAGTACTTTCTGATATGTGGCTGCTTTAACATTTAGGGTACGTTCACATGAAAGAATTTCGGTGCAGAATCCACCAGAAAAACTCTGCATAGAAATTCCGTTGCGGCAGAGTCCCATTAGTTTCAATTCCAATTGTGCTCTCTGCCGGAAAACAAAACAAAACATGTTCATTGTTTTGGCAGAATCCGCTTTGAAATGCATTGCCGTTAATGGAGACGGAGCATTTACGAGCGTTGCTAGCGTCTGCAGAACATGACATTTTGCTACTTTTCTACCACGTGAACAAATCCTTTGGTGAAAATCATCTTAGTTTTAGCACTACATACTCCAATATGGCATAATAAACAGGGTTGTCAAAAAATGCATTTAATACTCAAACAAGACAAACAGTGCAGACAAGTAAGAAAACAACTGCCAGTAACAAATAAAATTACACTTGTCACTCTCTAAAATGAGGGTCATGTAGAATTCAAAGGAGTATTCCAGGAAAAAACTTTTTTTTATATATATCCACTGGCTCCAGAAAGTTAAACAGATTTGTAAATTACTTCTATTAAAAAATCTTAATCTTTTCAGTACTTATGAGCTGCTGAAGTATAGTTGTTCTTTTCTGTCTAAGGCTAAGTTTCTACTTGTTTTTTTTTTTTGTTTTTTTTTTTAAACGCCCAAAAAAAAACAAAAAAAACTATTCTGCCACATGGCTTTTTTTCGGCCAAAAAACAATGCGGCCAGATGTTAGCTGTAAATCAATGAGAAATCTCAAAATTGTTTTTCCACTTGGCGTTTTTCAGTTTGTCGTTTTTTAATCCATTTGGCGTTTTTAGAACATCACTCATTCATATTTCCTGCTGAGAGCTGTGATTGGCTGCAACCATCCGGCCAATCCCCGACACGGAAAATGGGCGGAAAATATGAATGAGATGTTCTATTCACATCACTGGCCAGAGTACAGAGCAGAGATGTGAGCGCTGTATAGAGCCGCTCCGCATCTCTACTATATTATGGACAATCGCATCGGGCTTCAGGACTGACACCTGAGGCAATATGTCTATTAGTACAGGTACTATTACTCCCATCATGGAACATTCTGTTCCATGCTGGGAGTAGTAGTACTACCTGAAAAATTTCATAAAATAGAGGGAAAAAAGTGAAACACACACTTTATTAAAAATGAATAAAAATTTTGTTATAAAAAATATTAATTTCATTAAATATTCGTTTTACTTCTATTTAAAAATCTTAATCCTTTCTGTACTTATGAGCTGCTGAAGTTGAGTTGTTCTTTTCTGTCTAAGTGCTCTCTGATGACACGTGTCTCGGGAACCGCCCAGTTTAGAAGCAAATCCCCATAGCAAACCTCTTCTACTCTGTGCAGTTCCCAAGACAAGCAGAGATGTCTGCAGAGAGCACTGTTGCCAGACAGAAAACAACAACTCAACTTCAGCAGCTGATAATTATTGAAAGGATTAAGATTTTTTTAATAGAAGTAATTTATAAATCTGTTTAACTTTCTGGAGCCAGTTGATATATCAAAAAAAAATTTTTTCCTGGAATATCCCTTTAAGAACTAAATATCTTTTCAATTTATTTTTATTTCACCACCCTTTACAGGAAATGTGATAATTTCCTGGAAGTGTAACTTCCCAAGCTCCCATGCAGGACTGACATACTTATATAAACCCACCCCTGAGTAGAGTGGGGGTAATCTAGATACCTGTTAGGTGGAGCAGGAAACTGATGATTCTCTGCTCCACTAGAGTTTTAATTTATCTGTGCCCTAAGGGCACTTTTTGTACTCTAGTTAAAGCAACATTGGCCAGCAGCTATGTGATGATGCCTCCTCCGCAGTGCCAGGGATCTAAAGATGGAGATATGAAAAGGGCAGGGGCTCAAGTCCACTTTCCATATACAGTGTGTGCACGTCCCTGCTCATGTGGGTGCCACAGCTTCTTCAATTATTACATCAATTTCAAGCTGGTTTGTACTTACAAACGAGGTATTGGAGCATTGCCCTTTCATTTTAATGGATCAGCACCTCAATACCTTACATTTCTGTATGTACTTAGCTGCCCTCCAGACAGATATAGCCTATATCACACTAACCCAAATAAAGTCTTCTCCCAAAAGAAGAGATGGTCATCAGTAGTATTTGTGTATTTTCTTATTTTTTTTATTTTTTATTTGCTAAGGAGCATTGCTTAAAAATAAGTCTAAGTCTAAGTCTAAGTCTGTGTCTAAGGTATCTCTAGCCAACCAGTACCCTGTTTTGTACTGATAATGGTGCGATATTCTCACAACAGATGTCTACAGACGACCCATTGTGGGAGGACACTCAAATTTACTAATAGATCATCTTTCAGGTGGAAAACTAAATTGCATTCTTTTTCCACTCTACATTACAAACCTAGTGTCCTGACTGAACTTAAAGCAGCTACTTCACTCTGCTATTGGGTTCCTGATGATTCTTAAGTGGTTATTGATTTTTTTTCTCTACCCGACTCAGGACGGCATTAACTAAATTGGATGTCATTGAAGTGGAGAGAAAGTCAAAGTGAAACAAACTGCTAACTATAAAGGCTGATGTACAGATCAGAACCTTGTACATAGAGCCTGTATAGCTAATTTAGTACCATACAGTCTCCATGTATTGTTATACAGGCTTCTAAAACAAATGCAATGTCCCATAGCCTTTAAAGGGGTTATCCATCATAAGATGACTTTAGTACTTACTTGTCAGACAGTAATAGACATGCTTAGGAAGGATCTGTGTTTGCCTTGGGGATAAAAGGCTCTGTTGTACGTCTACCATAACGTTGCTGCTTTCATTTTTTGAGCACCCATTGCAGCACAGCTGAGCTCCCTTCCATGTGTACTGTGCTTGAAACTACAATTCTCTTCAGCCCTGTGGAGAATGATCTCCCTCCCACCCAGCAGTTGCTAAAACAATTGAAGCACTGCCATGCTCCCTTTCAGCACCTTACTAGTGGTGTAATGTCTCAGGCCACACTGCAACCTGGATAAAACTGAGACAACACTCATTTTGTATGCTATTTAAAAGAAACATCCAGAGCAAAGATCTTAAAAGATTGCTAAACGAGTCTTCAAACTCGTACTGACACTACATTATGAACCCCACTAACTTTACAGCCTATGTGGCATAGTAAAAAGAATCCTTGAATACCCCTTAAGGGTATGTTCACACATACGCAGATTTGATGCACAAGATTTGATGCACAGGATTTTCTGCTGCAGATTTCAATGTAAACTAAATGATTGAGCACAGCTTCTAATCTGCAGTTACAAATCCTGCGCTTCAAATCTGCACAGGATCATTTATGTGTGAACCTACTCTAAATGGGATTTTATTTGCGGATTTTGTTTTAAGAATTGAACAGTTGAAATTCAGATCAATGTCAAAAAGTTACATGCTCAAAGTACTATGCAGGACTAAGGTTGTGATCTCCAATTGATACGTCACTGTCTATGTGTCCACCTGTCTTCATTTGATTGTTTGCAAAATTCAATAAAGAGTGAAGCTTTTACCATGAGCTGTTGTGCTGGACAATAGTTTTCCTTCTTCAGTTTTATTGGGTGTCTTTCCAGGCCAGTTTGTATTGCACCAGGTGTTTTGGAGTGAGGTGACTGGACTCTTTGGGGGAGATTTATCAAAACCTGTGTAGAGGAAGAGTGGTGGAGTTGCCCATGGCAACCAATCAGATCGCTTCTTTCATTTTTCACAGGTCTCTTTAAAAATGAAAGAAGCGATCTGATTGGTTGCCATGGGCAACTGCTCCACTCTTCCTCTGCACAGTTTTTGATAAATCTCCCCCTTTGTTACTATGTGCATGAACATGGTCACTGAAATCTCATTGAAATTAATAGAAGTCTGATAACAGGCAGAATCCACATGATGCGGAATATGTGTTACATTCACTGTGGATTCTGCCAGAAATTACTCCTTGTGTACATACACTTTACCTTCCTACTGTTTTCGCTTCACTTCAACTGCTTTAAAAAAAAAAATGCTGTAAGGTAAACCACCCTCAGTCAGTAAAAAAGCACAACTTGGCTCCATTTACTTTAATGGAACTGAGCTGCAATACCACAGACAACCTGAGTACAGATGTGGCGAGGTTTTGGGTAAAAATCAGCTCTGTTTTTCTAATCCTGGATAACCCCTTTAATGAAATTGTCATGATAATAAAGTTGTTTTCATGCAGTCACATAGTATTTATGTGCCACAACACCACAGTTTGACAAAACTAATACACTGCTCAAAAAAAAAAAGGGAACACGAAGATAACATATCCTAGCTCTGAATGAACTAATTGTATGAAATACTTTCATCTTTACATAGTTGAATGTGTTGACAACAAAATTACACAAAAAATATCAATGGAAATCAAATTTATCAACCCATGGAGGTCTGGATATGGAGTCTCACTCAGGCTGATCCAACTTTGATGTAATGTCCTTAAAACAAGACAAAATGAGGATCAGTAGTGTGTGGCCTCCACGTGCCCGTATGACCTCCCTACAACACCTGCTCCTGATGAGGTAACTGATGGTCTCCTGAAGGATGTCCTCCCACACCTGGACTAAAGCATCTGCCAAGTCCTGGACAGTCTGTGGAGCAACGTGGCGTTGGTGGATGGAGCGAGACATGATGTCCCAGATGTGCTCAATCGGATTCAGGTCTGGGGAACGGGCGGGCCAGTCCATAGCATCATTGCCTTCCTCTGCTGACACACTCCAGCCACATGAGGTCAAGCATTGTCTTGCATTAGGAGGAACCCAGGGCCAATCGCACCAGCATTTGGTCTCACAAGTGGTCTGAGGATCTCATCTCGGTACCCAATGGCAGTCAGGCTATCTCTGGCAAGCACATGGAGGGCTGTGTGGCCCCCCAAGGAAATGCCACCCCACATCATTACTGACCCACCGCCTATCCGGTCATGCAGGAGGGTGTCGCAGGCAGCAGAACATTCTCCACGGCGTCTCCACACTCTGTCACGTTTGTCACATGTGCTCAGTATGAACCTGCTTTCATCTGTGAAGAGCACAGGGTGCCAGTGGTGAATTTGCCAATCTTGGTGTTCTCTGGCAAATGCCAAACGTCCTGCACGGTGTTGGGCTGTAAGCACAAACCCCACCTGTGGACGTCGGGCCCTCATACCACCCTCATGAAGTCTGTTTCTGACCGTTTGACCACATTTCAGGGCTCTGGCAGTGCTTCTTGTGCTCCTCCTTGCACAAAGACAGAGGTAGCGGTCCTGCTGCTGGGTTGTTGCCCTCCTACTGCCTCCTCCACGTCTCCTGATGTACTGGCCTGTCTCCTGGTAGCGCCTCCATGCTCTGGACACTATGCTGACAGACACAGCAAACCTTCTTGCCACAGCTCACATTGATGTGCCATCCTGGATGAGCTGCACTACCTTGTGTGGGTTGTAGACTCCGTCTCATGCTACCACTAGAGTGAAAGCACTGCCAGCATTCAAAAGAGACCAAAACATCAGCCAGAAAGCAAAAACTGAGAAGTGGTCTGTAGTCACCACCTGCAGAACCACTTCTTTATTGGGGGTGTCTTGCTAATTGCTATAATATAATATGCACAACAGCATGTGAAATTGATTGTCAATCAGTATTGCTTCCTGAGTGGACAGTGTGATTTCACAGAAGTGTGATTGACTTGGAGTAACATTGTGTAGTTTAAGTGTTCCCTTTATTTTTTTGAGCAGTGTACATTTGTACAGCAATTTTACTATATGACCACAACATGTGAGCACAGCTTTCAAGCCATTGCTGACTTTCATATACAGTATTCTTACAATGTATTTTGTTTCCAGATTGCATGAATTCTAATCCTATTTAGATAATAGGCTACACAGTAAGTCTCTTCAAGGATTCCAGTAAATAGAACAGACCCTATCTTCATTACTGGTCAATAGCGTTACGGACAAATCTGTATCTAGGCCAGAAAAGAAAGCTTATTGCTCTGGTTCATAAAACCGATAAGTGTCTACCACAAAAACAATCACCACCAATAAAAAATACAAGATCAAAATCAATCTTTATTACACAAATTACATTACAGACAAGAATAAAAGATACCCCAAAGATCCCCTAAAAAACATGCACCCCAAATCCACTGGTGCACCAACAAGGCAGTCTATAGATGGTATTTATACAGCGCACAGGAAGGCAGGAAGTAAGTCAGTAAGACCAAGTGCAAAAAATCAATAGTAAAGTGCAAAGTGCAAATAACATCAATAATAATATACATTACCTGGGGTGCTCATGATGCCTGTAGCCATATGGTGACCAGTGTGAACCCTTGACGATCATTTTGTGGACTAATCCACTTTGTTATTGCTGTGGTTCACTTATGCAGAACATTATATCCTTAAACTCAGGAAAAAAAACAGTATCCACTTGAAGCAGAACAGAAAGATTTCTGTCACTATATTTTTTTTTTAAATCCACTTGTTTTTTGGAACATTCCCCAATAAAGTCAAAAAGAGATGGAAACTGAGTTGTTTGGTGTCTACTTTGGCAGATGAATGTTACAAAGATTTCTGCATATATATATATATATATATATATATATATATATATATATATATGTGTGTGTGAATTCGGGTAGAAAACAGACATGGTGCACATCTACAATCTTGTATAATGATCTGATTGCTTCTCAGCATAATATCAAAAACTAACAGGTTGTTAGTATACATTTTTGATCAAAAAGTACAAGCCCACTCGCCACGTCAAGGCCACCTATTTGGAGTGGGTCCCTAATGTCCCTAGCATAAAATGGCGTAGCACTGGGCGGCGACCGCTACCGCCGCGACACCAGTGCCCATGGGGGAGAAAACGACCCACTGGCAGAGCGGCCCCAATGCCACTCAAACCCGTCTATGGGTCGCACCTCCCCGCAGACACGGTGCCACGGCCGCCGCACAGCACCACACCAGTGTGAACAAGGTGTAATAGTTCACTTACCATGCTCTCCCAGTCAGACTGGGAGGCTGCTAGGAATATATATAGGGTAATAAGCAAAGCAGCTCATTACATCACCTTTTCAGGTAATGTTCCCTGGTATCAGCTTAGCTCCTGTGAAGGAATGTAAAAAGCTGAACGGGATTTTATGCCAAGCCAGACTACTCCCCAAAAGGGAAGTTTCTACCCATCTGCAGACAGCTGTTTCGTGGTTTTTGCCACTCGTCAGTACAGAGCAGGGTGATCTGGCTTGGCTGGGGTAAGAGGCCTGAGAGCAGCTAAAGGGGCTGAGTATTTACCTCAGGGCGAGGCCACCATTCCTGGTGTAACGGAGCTTCAGAAGGCCATTAAGCACTCCGCGGGCATTCTGGGTAGGGGAATATGCAAAGCAGCTCATTTTTTTTATTTTATCTAAAGCCGAGGAACGTGCTCTCGATTCACCCAAAGTGCAAGAAAAAGTGAAAACGTGTTACACAAAAAAAACGTGCACAAAGGATGCGGTCTATCGCAAGCCCTTCTCCGATAGGAGAGAGGCCCCCCAACAAACCTTACCCTTCGCCTCCGGACCAAAAGGTACCTGCGAGGTTCCAGGTTCGATGTCCTTTTTCGCCGAAGCTACTAGGGGACCACAAATGCTCCCAGCATCCCCCTTGGCGTTAGCCAAGGTATCTTCCCACAGAGCCGATAACGGTAGGTACCCTGCCAAAGCAGGAGTACCCGAGGTGTTTGCAGGGAGGTGCGGAACCTAAGGGCCACACAAACCTCCCCTAGACCGCCAGGAGGGACACCCAGAAGGGCTACCGCATCCTGACAAATCCTGTGAACACACAACACGCAAAAAGTGACACAGTGAGACAAAAAGAAATAAATAAGTGAATGTGTGCAGATATACTGCCCGGACATCCGGCCGGATCTATAAAAATTTCTCTGATCCTAGCCAGAAGGCCGGGAATCAAGAGGTGAGTGCCACAAGGTGAAGAGATTATGGTGCCCGTGCTTCAACTCAGTGAGCCAATACTCCCAGTGAGTTTCAGCACCTCGGGGTCACCACTCCCCGAGGCACAAAAGTACCTCGGCTCTAGACCCTCTCAGCCTCATGGCGAGACCCGGAGGGAACAGGTCACATCGGGGCAGCCGTCAAGCTGATTCCTCAGAACCAGCCCCGGAAAGCCCTGGTACACCTGCATCCTCCATGCAGCACCCATCCCCACCAGCCCCATAATGGCGTCACAGTCCACCGGCATGAAAAACTGATAAGAACAGATACTACACTTGATCTTAGCCAAAAGGCCGAGAAGCAATATGCAAAGCAGCTCATTACATCACCTTTTCAGGTAATGTTCCCTGGTATCAGTGCAGACCAGTTGTTACGATCACACCCTATCGGTCCAGCCAAGACATTAGAGAGAGTGTGATGGTGCAAGGGTTAAAGCTGCCAGACCTCTGGGTATCCACTGCTAGTCCCAGCAAGTCACCAAATTAACCCTTAGATAAACGTGTTTCCACCAGAGCTGCCTTCAGAAAGGTGAGCTCATATTTTTAGAGATCAAAGACCAGAGCTGATTAATTAAACATTTAATCTGATAAAAGGTGCTATGCATAAAAATAAACAGTGCTATGCATAAAAACAGTGCTATGCATAAACATAAACAAATGACATACAGTTACAAAAATATGCAAGAGTTTAGCAAAAGTTTGGACACACCTTCTCATTCAGAGTTTTCTTTATTTTCATGACTATGAAAATTGTAGATTCACACTGAAGGCATCAAAACTATGAATTAACACATGTGGAATTATATACATAACAAAAAAGTGTGAAACAACTGAAAATATGTCATATTCTAGGTTCTTCAAAGTAGCCACCTTTTGCTTTGATTACTGCTTTGCACACTCATTCTCTTGATGAGCTTCAAGAGGTAGTCACCTGAATTGGTCTTCCAACAGTCTTGAAGGAGTTTCCAGAGATGCTTAGCACTTGTTGGCCCTTTTGCCTTCACTCTGCGGTCCAGCTCACCCCAAACCATCTCAATTGGGCTCAGGTCTGGTGACTGTGGAGGCCAGGTCATCTGGCGCAGCACCCCATCACTCTCCTTCTTGGTCAAATAGCCCTTACACAGACTGCAGGTGTGTTTGGGGTCATTGTCCTGTTGAAAAATAAATGATGATGCAAATAAACACAAACCGGATGGAATAGCATGCCGCTGCAAGATGCTGTGGTAGCCATGATGGTTCAGTATGCCTTCAATTTTGAATAAATCCCCAACAGTGTCACCAGCAAAGCACCCCCACACCATCACACCTCCTCTTCCACACCAGCACACCTGTGAAGTGAAAACCATTTCAGGTGACTACCTCTTGAAGCTCAACAAGAGAATGCCAAGAGTGTGCAAAGCAGTAATCAAAGCAAAAGGTGGCTACTTTGAAGAACCTAGAATATGACATATTTTCAGTTGTTTCAAAATTTTTTGTTGTGTATATAATTCCACATGTGTTAATTCATAGTTTTGATGCCTTCAGTGTGAATCTACAATTTTCATAGTCATGAAAATAAAGAAATCTTTGAATGAGAAGGTGTGTCCAAACTTTTGGTCTGTACTGTATATATTCACAGTTTTTCCTACCTAATCCTTGTGGGAGAGGAAAAGCAACGTAGGAGGAAGTTCTTGTCCTCATTTTCCAACGCCATAATTTCTCTTTATATCCTGACCTTATATCCCGTCCTCATATCCTGACTTCATATCCTGACTTCATATGCCGTCCTCATATTGCGACCTCATATCTTGTCCTCATTTCCCAAACATATATTCCGACCTCATATCCAGTTCTCATATCCCATCCTCATATCCTAAACTCACATCTCAACCTCATATCTTGTCCTAATTTCTCAAACCCATATTCTGACCTCATATCCCGTATTTATATGCCATCCTCATGTCCCAACCTTGCATCCCGACCTCATATCCCGTCCTCATATCCCCACCTCATATCCCTTCCTCATATCCTGTCCTTATATCCCGACCCCATATCCCGTCCTCACATCCCAACCTCATATCCTGTCCTTAGATGGGGCTGAGTTGTGATGAAGAGATTGTAATCTGAAAATAGATGGGATGTGGCTTTGTGGGCGAAGTTATGGCTTTGTGAAAGGTCATAGCTTGCGGTAGAGGTGTTGCTTGCAAGCCAAACTGAAGCACTCACCAGGAGATGCAGAGCGCACTTGTAAGGTAAAGTACAGGAAGTCCCATAGACATACTTATTTGACTATCCTATATATTTATTTTACATATAAGTAACATATATACTAAGTATTATTGGAATATCTCCAACAGTTTGGAAGTTATGCTGGAACATATCTTTCCATAGACTTACATATGACTTTAACCCCTCAAGGACGAAGGGCATACACGTACGCATTGGTTACATTGGTTAAATTTTTTTTTATATTTTTGGCCCTGCAGCTATAGCATGTTTGTCTCTGTGAGGAGTCCAAATATAGGAAGTGAGGGTGGACAAGCAGGGCTCGGTGCAGTAAGAAAAAGCCGGACAGTGTGCACTGAGGCTCTATAACACGCTCCTGGCTCATACATCAGGATGACTGATACAAGCCAGGAGCCTGCACAGAGCCCTGCTTGTCCTGCCCTCACTTCCTGTTTTTGGAATCCTCATAGAGACACACAGACAATAGCTGCAGGGACAGCATTTTTTCACTAAAAAATATACACTATTTTTCGTCAATGTGTGGTGGCCCAGTACAAAAGTGGCCCTTCTGTACACTATATGGTCCTTTTTGGGTGGATTCAGTCCCAGTCCCCTGGCCCCCACACTCCTCAGGACTCTTGTTATATTATTGTTCATACAAATGGTTAATGTATTGTATTTAATTATATATGCCTTTAAACATTGTTGTTAAGTCCTTTAACACCTTCAGGACCAAGCCCATTTGGCCTTAAGGACCGGAGCGATTTTTGCACATCTGACCACTGTCACTTTAAACATTAATAACTCTGGGATGCTTTTAGTTATCATTCTGATTCCGAGATTGTTTTTTTGTGACATATTCTACTTTAACATAGTGGTAAATTTTTGTCGATACTTGCATCCTTTCTTGGTGAAAAATCCGTAAATTTGATGAAAAATTTGAAAATTTTGCATTTTTCTAACTTTGAAGCTCTCTGCTTGTAAGGAAAATGGATATTACGAATACATTTTTTTTGTTCACATATACAATATGTCTACTTTATGTTTGCATCATAAAATTTACGTGTTTTTACTTTTGGAAGACACCAGAGGGCTTCAAAGGTCAGCAGCAATTTTCCGATTTTTCACAAAATTTTCAAACTCGGTATTTTTCAGGGACCAGTGCAGGTTTGAAGTGGATTTGAAGGGTCTTCATATTAGAAATACCCCATAAATGACCCCATTAGAAAAGCTACACCCCCCAAAGTATTCAAAATGATATTCAGTCAGCGTTTTAACCCTTTAGGTGTTTCACACGAATAGCAGCAAAGTGAAGGAGAAAATTCACAATCTTCATTTTTTACACTCACATGTTCTTGTAGACCCAATTTTTGAATTTTTACAAGGGGTAAAAGGACAAATTTCTCTGGAGTAAACACATACCTCATATGTCTATGTAAAGTGTTCGGCGGGCGCAGTAGAGGGCTCAGAATGGAAGGAGCGACAAGGGGATTTTGGAGAGTACGTTTTTCTGAAATGGTTTTTGGGGGGCATGTTGCATTTAGGAAGCCCTTATGGTGCCAGAACAGCAAAAAAAAACACATGGCATACCATTTTGGAAACTAGACCCCTCGGGGAACGTAACAAGGGGTAAAGTGAGACTTTATACCCCACAGGTGTTTCACGACTTTTGCAAATGTAAAAAAAAAATAATAATTTTTACCTAAAATGCTTGTTTTCCCAAAAATTTTACATTTCTAAAAAAGAGTAATAGCAGAAAATACCCCTAAAAATTTGAAGCCCAATTTCTCCCGATTCAGAAAACACCCCATATGGGGGTGAAAAGTGCTCTGCTGGCGCACTACAGGTCTCGGAAGAGAAGGAGTCACATTTGGCTTTTTGAAAGCAAATTTTGCTCTGGGGGCATGCCGCATTTAGAAAGCCCCTATGGTGCCAGGACAGTAAAAAAAAACCCACATGGCATACCATTTTGGAAACTAGACCCCTCGGGGAACATAACAAGGGGTTAAGTGAACCTTTATACCCCACAGGTGTTTCACGACTTTTGCATATGTAAAAAAAAATATTTTTTTTTTACCTAAAATGCTTGTTTTCCCAAAAATTTAACATTTTTAAAAAGGGTAAAAGCAGAAAATACCCCCAAAATTTGTAACACAATTTCTCCCGAGTACGGCAATACCCCATATGTGACCCTAAACTGTTGCCTTGAAATACGACAGGGCTCCAAAGTGAGAGCGCCATGCGCATTTGAGGCCTAATTTAGGGACTTGCATAGGGGTGGATATAGGGGAATTCTACACCAGTGATTCCCAAACAGGGTGCCTCCAGCTGTTGCAAAACTCCCAGCATGCCTGGACAGTCAACGGCTGTCCGACAATACTGGGAGTTGTTGTTTTGCAACAGCTGGAGGCTCCGTTTTGGAAACAGTGGAGTACCAGACGTTTTTCATTTTTATTGGGGAGGGGGGCTGTGTAGGGGTATGTGTATATGTAGTGTGTTTTACTTTTTATTTTATTGTGTGTTAGTGTAGTGTAGTGTTTTTAGGGTACAGTCGCACGGGCGGGGGTTCACAGTAGTTTCTCGCTGGCAGTTTGAGCTGCGGCAGAAAATTTGCCGCAGCTCAAACTTGCAGCCAGATACTTGCTGTAAACCTCCGCCCATGTGAGTGTACCCTGTACATTCACATTGGGGGGGGGGGGGGGACATCCAGCTGTTGCAAAACTACAACTCCCAGCATGCGCTGACAGACTGTACATGCTGAGAGTTTTAGTTTTGCAACAGCTGTAGGCACACTGGTTATGTATCACTGATTTAGTGACCTAACTCGCTGTTTCACAACCAGTGTGCCTCCAGCTGATGCAAAACTACAACTCCCAGCATGTGCGGTGCATGGTGTACATTGACTGCTGAGAGTTGGAGGAGTTTGCAACAGCTGGAGGCACACCGGTCGTGAAACACTGAGTTAGGTAAAAAAAAAAAAAAAAACTCTAAGTTTCACAACCAGTGTGCCTTCAGCTGTTGCAAAACTACAACTCTCAGCAGTCACCGACAGCCAACGGGCATGCTGGGAGTTGTAGTTATGCAACCCGCAGATGCACCACTACAACTCCCAGCATGCACTTTAGCTGTTTGTGCAAACTGGGAGTTGTAGTTATACAACAGCTGAAGGTACACTTTTCCATAGAAAAAATGTGCCTCCAGCTGTTGCAAAACCATAAGTCCCAGCATGCCCATAAGGGAATGCTGGGAGTTGTGGTGGTCTGCCTCCTGCTGTTGCATAACTACAGCTTCCAGCATGCCATTTTTGCATGCTGGGAGCTATTGCTAAGCAAAAGCAGGAGGCTATCACTCACCTCCAACGATCCACGCCGGAAAGTCAGCCCCTCGTCGTCGCCGCCGCCGCTGCTCCTGGGGCCCTGATCCCAACATTGATGCCGGGGATCGGGGTCCCCAGCACCCGGGGTGCACGTCCCGCACCCGCTCACGTCCTCCGGAGGAGGGGCGGAGCGGGTTTCGGGAGTGACACCCGCAGCAGGCGCCCTGATTGGCCGGCCGGTAATCCGTCCGACGAATCAGGGCGATCGTGAGGTGGCACCAGTGCCACCTCACCCCTGCAGGCTCTGGCTGTTCGGGGCCGTCGGAGACGGCCCCGAACAGCCTGTAATTCCGGGTCACCGGAGACCCGATTGACCCAGAATCGCCGCAGATCGCTGGACTGAATTGTCCAGCGATCTGCGGCGATCGCCGACATGGGGGGGCATAATGACCCCCCTGGGCGATATGCCGGGATGCCTGCTGAACGATTTCAGCAGGCATCCGGCTCCGGTCCCCAACCGGCTAGCGGTGGGGGCCGGAATTCCCACGGGCGTATGGATACGCCCTCGGTCCTTAAGGACTCGGAATGCAGGGCGTATCCATACGCCCTATGTCCTGAAGAGGTTAATCAAGGAAGGTGCCAATGACCAGGTGACTTGTGGGTGACTTATAGGATCCCTCTAAATCATTCTCATATAAGCCAAGGGAGGAGCTAGCCTAGTGAGGAGAGTCGTAATCTTATCTGAGCTACAGTACAGTCAAGACCTGAGAGTATCTGGTGTCCGAAAGAGACCCAAGGCCTAATCAGGCAGCCACTCTTCCATCACCAAGTGCCCCTGCAGGTGAACGTAAAAACCTGGTAAGCAACCACAGGGGTGAAGTCTAGTCAGTCAAAGTCAAGTCTGTCATGTCTGCTAAATTCAGCGTGGGTCTGCATCATTCAGTCCAAGTCTCTTAAGTCACTGGTCATCTCCTTGGGTCCAACTGAGCTGTAAAGACTATGACACCTGTCTGCCTCAGTAAAGCTGTTGTTGTTCCGTAACCTTGCATCGGAATCATTATTTACCCCACGCCTGGCCCGGGAACCAGCAACCATACCTCGGGTGGTGTAGAGGATAACCATGCCCTGGCATCACGAACACAAGGGGTTAACGACATCTGCCCCTAAGGTTAATACCATGTGCCCCACCATCACACCCCTAACCACAAATGTATATTACAAACATACATATAATGGTATTATCTACATTATATAAAAAGTTTTTGTTGACGACAGGTACACTTTAAGGGCAAAATGGGCTGAGTCCTTAAGGGGTTAAACAAAAATCCCTAACCATGCAAAAAATGGTGGGTTAGGGTTAGTTTAACTGTTCTATATTTTTAGTTAACATATAAGTAATATGTGTACCAAGTTTCATCAAAACATCTTCAGCCATTTGGAAGTGATTGCTGGAACATACACACTGTCAAGATGCCGGCTGGCAGGTAGTGGATCCTCTGTGCCAGAGAGGGATTGGCGTGGACCGTGCTAGTGGATCGGTTCTAAGTCACTACTGGTTTTCACCAGAGCCCGCCGCAAAGCGGAATGGTCTTGCTGCGGCGGTAGTGACCAGGTCGTATCCACTAGCAACGGCTCAACCTCTCTGACTGCTGAAGATAGGCGCGGTACAAGGGAGTAGACAGAAGCAAGGTCGGACGTAGCAGAAGGTCGGGGCAGGCAGCAAGGATCGTAGTCGGGGGCAACGGCAGGAGGTCTGGAACACAGGCTAGGAACACAC